>NW_020201186.1:20623-41105 GCF_001531365.2 Cynara cardunculus var. scolymus | reverse complement strand
AATGGAATCCTTCTTTGCAGAAGGTGAGAAAGAATCAATATAGTCCTCAAAAGCAACATTTTTCATTGTTAAACAAGTTTTAGTGTCTGGAGCAACCAACAACCTTCTTCTTTTGAAAATGGACTTAGTGTTAGAAATATTACTTTTAAGATTTTTAGAGGATCTAAAGGTACTCTCAGGAGTTTTGTTGGATTTAAAACCAGGTTTGTTATCAAATTTTGAGAAACTTAGACCTCTTCCGCCCATATTAACTTTTATCTTTTTGTAAACATTTTGAGCCTCTTTGAACTTTTTAATTTTGAGCTCTCTGTCAAGAACATCTTGGTGCAAAATTTCTCTTTCTTTTTGGAAGAATTCTTTGACAGATGTAACATTGCATTTCTCATGCTCTAACATCCTTATCTCATCAACCTTTTTTTCAATTCTTTTTGAATTTCGGCAACCTTTTCCTTTGAAGATTTTTCCAAATTAACAAAATTCGTTTGAGCTTCTGTGAACATTTTAAACAATCTGTTCCTTTCCTCTGTGAGAATAATAACTTCTTTTTCACAAAGAGAAAGTTTTTCTTTTAGCTTGTAATGTTCCAAATGATATGAATCAATTAATTTAGAAGAATAAAAAGTTGAAACCTCTTGGTCAGTTGAGTAAGAGGAGTTTGAGTCAATATTTTCCATTCCACAGAAGGTCTCTTCCTCTGTGTCTGACAGAGATTCATTCTCCTTAGCCTTGAAGCTCTGATATTCATCAATACACATGGCTCTATTGTTCTTGAGAGTCTTCTTCACTTCTTCGATTTGTTTCTCCAATTCTCCCCAAATGTCCATAGACAGATGGCAATGATCAATACACTTGAAGATATCATGAGGTATAGCCATGATCAACATCCTTTTGCATTCACTTTCCAATTCAACCAATGCTTTTTATTCATCGTTCCAGTTTGCTATAGGTTTAGGCTCAAAGTGCTCAGGTACTTCATGGGTTGTACCAGTAGCTGGAACTCTTGGAATCAAATTCATTGGCACATGTGGAGGATTGTAGAGAAATTCACAAATTCTGGGGTGAATTCCCTCCAAAAAGTTGATCATGTGTTCTTTCCATTGCGGATATTCATCACAGATAAGGGTAGGAGGCTTTGATTGAGATCCAGTACTCATGGATGAGGTATTGACCAAGTTCGCCATTGAAATTAAATGAAACAGGGTAAACAGGAGAAAAACTGGTGTTCTAGAAAAGGCAGATTAATACCAAAAACAGAATTAATCGAATGAGAATTCAATTCCTGCTCTGATACCAATTGTTAGGACCTGTAAATTCAGCTTTGGTATTTGAWCTCTTACTCTGAATGATCTCTAGGACGATTACAGTGCAGCGGAAACAATGATAAGAACAAAACAGAGTAATTAACCAAGAACACACAGATTAATATGAAAAAGATGAACACAATAGAAAAGCTTCAAAGGTTTTTCAATTGATTGAAAATATAGACGATTACAATACGGAAGCACTCTGAATACAAAGGCTTAAGCTGCTATTTATACTAGACCCTAACGACTTTTTTGACAGATCTAGAAAGTGAAATCATCTAAGCCGTCCAAATAAAGTCTATTAAAATCTAGTCACGTGAGAAGCACATGCAGCTAACAACCTTTGAAAAACAGTAAGAACAGGATCTTCATAGAAGACTAATCCGCAGACCCTCTGTGAGCCATCTCAGAGGCTCTGTTGTAGTAGACTTGTAGGTTCTTATTGCCAGAGGACCATTTTCCAGAACCTCTGTGAGAAACATCAGAGGTTCTGTCATTCTTGACTTGCACGATGAAACAGCTTCTGTTGCTGGTCCTCTGTTGTCTTCTGTGGAAGATACCCTTCTATCAACACTTGCAGAATACTTTTTCATACTTTTACATGAAGTAAATATTAGAGCTAACAGCGTGTGTCAGAACGGTACGCGCGTCTAGAAAAACGTATCGTTTAAATTAAATGTCGTCATAAAATGTTTCATTTTCTATTTCTTTTAAAATAAGAAAGTTTTAAGAAATTCAAAAGCCACTTTCTTAATAATATGAAAGGTTTTTGAAAACATTCAGTGATAAGAACAATCATTGAATGAAAGATCTTTTAAAACATTTGCTCACTGAAGAAGAAAAGTTTCAGTGATAGTTTTGTTTTAAGAAAGGAAAATATCATAGAAATATATATTTCCATAAAAGATTCAGTGATAGGAGAAACACTGAAACTATCTTTTAAAAACTTTTGAATCACTAAATAAGGAAAGGTTCAGTGATCATTTTGGTTCTAAGAAAAGATAAATATATTATAAAGAGATATACTCACTTAAAACGTTCAGCGATAGAAAGAATCATTGAAACAAACTTTTAAGACATTTTGACCACTGAAAAAAGAAAAACTTCAGTGATAGTTTTAAGTTTTAAAGAAGAAGAATAAGTATACATACCTTAGAAAGAAGATATATTTACTCAATATTTCAGTGATAGAATAAGAACACTGAATCATTTCACTTACTGAGTGATGCGTATATCTGAAAGAAATTAATCCTCAGCGTTTAGCATTCCATGTTCGTTGATCAAGATGTTAACTCTTGTCTCATCATGAGGCTTTGTGAAAAGGTTAGTGAGTTGTAGTCAGTGGGAATAAAGTGAAGTTCAATATTACCATTCATAACATGATCTCTGATAAAATGATATTGGATCTCAATATGTTTGGTCTTGGAGTGAAGAACATGGTTGTTTGCAATTGCAATAGCACTAGTGCTATCACAATAGATAGGAATTTTTGAAACCTGTAAATCGTAATCGTTGAGTTGGTTTTTCATCCAAAGGACTTGGGCACAACAACTTCCAGCGACAATATATTCAGCTTCAACAGTTGATGTGGACACGGAGTTTTGCTTTTTACTCATCCAGCTCACCAACTTTCCACCTAGAAGCTGACAGTCTCTAGTGGTGCTTTTCCTATCAATTTTGCAACTTGTAAAATCACTATCCGAGTAACCTATTAGGTCAAAACCTAAAGAAAAGGGTACCAGATACCCAAGTTAGAAGTTCCCTTCAGGTATCTAAATATGCATTTTACAGCAATCAGATGTGATTCCTTACGTTCAGATTGATATCGTGCACAAAGACAAGTAGAATACATGATATCTGGTCGATTAGCTGTAAGATACAGCAGGGAGCCAATCATTCCTCTATAAACAGTTACGTTTACAGGCTTTCCATTTGGATTCTTGTAGAGAGAGAGAGAGGAGGAGGAGCCATTGGAGTTTTCATAGATGAGCTGTTAGAAAGATCAAACTTTTTCAGCATATCATGGACATACTTACTTTGGCTGATAAAGATACCTTTATAGAATTGCTTGATTTAGAGACCTAGAAAATAGGTTAGTTCTCCCATCATACTCATCTGATATTCTTTCTTCATGCGATCCGAACCAAAAACATAAAGAGGGATTAGTGGAAGGGTATGGGTTTGTCCTTTGTGTGTGGAAGGACAAGACAAAAACAATCTTGCATAGCAAACTTCATTTGATCGTTGAATGCTGGAATAACGCTGGAGGTCTCTTCAGCATTCACTAAGGCTTATGCAGTCTTCACACATATGTTGACCAGGTTGTAATTACTGAATACCGATTCAGATCACGAACGCGCCAGTCACTAATCTTTAATTTCAGTCTTTGACATTCACTGAAGGTTCTTTGGTGTGAGTTTTGTCTTCTTGAAGTATCGTTGTCGCTGTAAGATTTACAATGCATGTTTTAGCGATCACTGAACAGACTTAGTGATGATCGCTGGAACTGAAAAGACATAAACACTAATACGTCGAAAGGTAAAAGGGATTATCATCAAATCAATGAGAGGGAGGATCAACAACATGTCCAAGTCTAGCATGCCAAATATTTGAAGACTCAAGCAAATAAATTGAAGAGTTATTCATTTCATTCATCTTAGGCTTAATAGCCATTACATTCAATTTAAACATTCTACTATATGCATACCCTTTTCCCACAAACATACCCATTTTAGTAAGCACAAACTTATCCAATTCAAACACCAAGCGAAAACCATGCTTGTTTAGCAACCAACCTGAAACTAGATTCTTACAAATTTCAGATACATACAACACATCATTCAAGGTTGAGTTCTTTTCCGGATGTCATCTTCAAAACAATCTTTTCACTCTCGATTTGAACATATATGACGGGTAGCACCCGTATCGATCCACCATTCCCTCTTTGAGTCTATAAGGTTGACTTCAGAAATAACCGTTGCAAGGTCGATGTCAAACACATGTTGAGTGATCTTCTCCACGGCATTAACCTCCTTAGCTTATCGTGCTTTGGAAGTTTACAATTAGCGAAACGGTGACCCGGGTCACAATTATAGCAATTCCCTTGAAACTTCTTTTTAGAAGTTCCACCCTTTGCTCCCATGTATGCACCTTTCCCTTTCTTTTGGTTCTTGCCTTTCACAAACTTGTTCCTGACCGAAGATTGACCATGTTCCACCAAATTGGCTTTGTCAGAAGTCGGAACATAGTCTTTCTTTTGTGCTTTCTTATTCTCTTCTTCAATGCGGAGTCGAATAATGTGCTTCTGTATTGTCATTTCCTTTTGTTTGTGCTTTAAATAATTTTTGAAATCTACCCATCCGGGTGGTAGTTTCTCAATTATCGCTGCAATTTGAGAGGTCTCACCAATAACCGTACCTTCGGCTTGAATGTCATGCATGATTACTTGGAGTTCTTGGAGTTAGTTGATAACAGTCTTAGTGTCAATCATTTTTATAATCAAGAAACCAGGCGACCAAAATATTTCTTGGTGCCGGCATCTTCAGTTTTATATTTTTTCTTTACTGAGTCTCATAACTCGTTAGCCATTTTATTCACAAAATACACATTGTAGAATGAGTCAACAAGTCTATTAAGAACATACTGCATAAAAATCTTAGTGTTTCCAAGCCTTGATAGCGCTCACGGTTTAGACATCTTCTTGTCCTTAAACAATCTTAGAAGCCTCTTCAGTCAAAAATCGTGTAAGATTCAAAGTAGTCAAATAAAAGAGCATCTTTAGTTGCCACCTCTTAAAGTGCAACCCTAAAAACTTTTTCGGTTTCTCTGCATGATTAAGAGGCAAGTTAATCGAAGAGTTTCCTTGTGCAACTGGAGGAGTTTGGAGAGAGTTTCTTTGTGCAATAGAAGTGGTTTGCAAAGGTTGGGAAGTCTCAATCTTTTCAGTAGTCATTCTACAAATAAACATCAAAATGAGTGTTTAGAATAACCAAGATACACCCACACAGTATAAAACTGCACCAAAACAGTTCTGTAGAACAATACAAAACTGCAGAAATTTAATATTTCTGTTAAAACTGCAGAAAACTGCAGGACTTTTCAATTTTAAACTGCAGGAAAAAAATGCCGAGATATCCCCGTTAAACAGAAGTAAAATATTGTTAAGAACTGCAAAAATATTTAGATAAAACTGCAATAAACTCAGTTAAAGAAGTGCATAAACAAAAGTTAAGAACTGCAGAAAGATGCTTAAAATGGCAATAGTTTTTTTTTTTGTAAACTACAGGAAGGTGTTTCAAACGTTAAGAAGAAAGAAAGATTGTTAAAGAACAATATATCCTAGACCGAAGCATAAATTTTGAAAGTAAACAATACGATTAGAGTTGTTTATGTTCATTTTCGTAACGAATTTGTTTTAAGCTTTTTGGTAGATACGAATATAACGTAAGAAAAAGGAAAACACGCTGAGGCATGTGTTAAACACAGTGTCCTTAAAACAAATTTGTCCCATTATCGGACGTTTGTTTCCCAGGATACAACAGCAGCACAACGGTTCTTCAAGACCGTTGAATCGAACTAAGCCTGGAAATTACCTTGATAGAGCAGGAAGTTAACACAGAAAGAAGAAGTAGATATTAAGTTGTTTTTAGGTGTGTTTTCTATTTGGAGGAGTGACATACTCATATAGAAAATTTCGTAACCGACAAAATAATAATTAATATGGTATTCATTTACTTCTTAATTATATAACCAAAACCGAAATCAAATTAATTCAGATTTTAAGTATCTAATCAAAACTGAAAATATCTACCATTAATACAAGTTCAATTAACCGAAGCCAAACATAAGGTCAACATGTTTTCTCCTTTTTTTCATACTCAAGGTGAGCAGTGCTATAATAACCATTTCTTTTTCGCATTTTCTATGGGCCTTTAAGTTCACATTTGCCCCCCCCCCCCCCCCCCCCCCCCCCCCGCGTGCAAGAGAGAGCCTTGGTGCTATAAGTCCTATAATCCAATGAAGTGTTTCTACTTATAAACCCTCTTTCTTTTTACTCATCCACCTGGTGGGATGGCTCAAATAGCCATTTACCCACTTTTACTCCTTTCAAGTGCCATACTTTGTTGATTAATTTCTTATTCATACAAAGAAGTTCGTCACCGCACAATGAACGGTGTCCAACACTGGTAACCACAAAGGTAGAAAGTAAGAAAAAAGGAAAGAAAGGTTGGATATTAGATGAGCCTAGAAAACCGTTTAATGAACCATTAAAAGCAGAGAAACATGATAACTAAGTATTATATAAAAACCGAGTCCACATAAATTCAAGTCTCGACGAGGTACTCATTACCTAGTTTCTACACTTACAAACTCTTTTGTGGCTTACCATGACAAATGCACTGGTATTAGGTGGTTATGATGAATTGTGAAGTCCTTTCCCTTAACTACTTAAATTTATGGTCTTGTGACTTCTGCAAGTCGTGTTCATTTGAATTTTATTTATTGTATCTTTAAATCCCCTACATAAAACAATATTACAAAGGCCTAAACCTTGTATGATAACACCATATAAGAACAATGAACCAAAAGGTATGTTATTTGCACATCCATAAATAAAAATTTGGGTGCTATAAAAGAACATATCTAACAAGATAAAACTAAAACCCAACTAATAAAAAGCCTTATCTAACAAGATAAAACTAAAACCCAACTAATAAAAAGCCCTAAACAACTAAAATTTGAGCAAAATGTTAAACTTCAACAATTATATGTCATCAAACTAAAATAGACTCATAAAATCAAGGTACAAGAACAACAAAGAAGACGAGCAGAGGAACGATGATGAGAGCTGAGGTTGCGACGACAAGGAACCACAATGATGAGCAAATGACGGTGATGAGGAATTATATTGGTCCTGAATGGGATAACAATGGTGGTTAGGGTTTGTAGAAGGGGGTTGAATACAAGTACAACTTTTTCAAAATTTCAACTCTTATTGATTATAAATTAATCCATCAAAGAATTACAGATTATTTGTGGAATAAAAAAGGTAAAACTTAACTAACACAATCCAAGTTTTACTATTGAAATTACATAGAGAACACACATTCTCTCTTACAAAATACACACATATGAATATTAGCTCTCTTCGACACACACCCATAAATGAGCTATATACTGGTATTTCTACTTAATGCCTTTAATGCACTATATCAATACAATCCACGTGTCACTATGAGAGAGCCTAGTCTCACTACCAAAACTACCCTATTTTCCGGCGGACAAATCCGCCGGAAATCCGCCGGAAATTAATCCGCCGGAAAAGAGGGCGCCGCTGAATTATTTTCCGTCGAGTTTTCCGGCGGATTTTTTACTTTTTCGGCGGATTACGGCCGCCGGAAATCTTTCGCCGGTTTAATTAAGAAACTTGGTTTAACTTAATAAAAAAATTAAAACTTTTTCCGGCGGATATATCCGCCGGAGTATTTTCTCGCCAGAAAAAACTTAATTAAATGAGATTTTTTTTTAAATTTAAAAATTTTACCGGCGGCCGGATCCGCCGGAAATCCGCCGGTGTTATTTTTTTTTAAACTTTTTATTTAAATAAGATTTTCAAAAAAAATTAAAAAAATTACCGGCGGCCGGATCCGCCGGTGTTATTTTTTTTTAAATTTTATTTAAATAAGATTTTCAAAAAAAAATTAAAAAGATTACCGGCGGCCGGATCCGCTGGAAAAAGAATTTCATTATAAAAAAAATTTATTTTTTGAATAAATATTTAAATCCTGTAAATCTGTAAAAATATGGATAAAACTATAAAATTAAAATGCAACCAAATATCATACATTGATTAAACAATTGTTACAAAACATATACAATTTAAAGTATCACACAATGTTACAAACAAACTAAATTGTTCCAAATAAACAAACAATATTCAATTAGATGGCGGTGGGAATTGTGATTGACGGAGTTCGTTAATCAAAGCAGTCATATCATGCATTTGTTTCAGAAGTTGCTCCTCCACCGTCCGTCGACGCTGATTTTCTTCTTGTAAATCCAGAAATTTGGCCTCTAAGTTTACAATAAAAATAAATAAAACGTTATAATATTTAATATGAATTATAAACTAGATCAATAAACATCATCAAAAAAAAAAAGACACATACTCGTTGTTCCGAAGACGATGAACCAGCTTCCGTGTAGTTGTCGGTCAAGACACAATTGGGATCTTGGTTGTACCCAAACCCAAATAAACGACCTTTTTTGCTTCCCCCAACCGCTTGCTCCCACAGCTCTTTATCAACTAAGGGATAGGTAGAGGGATCATCGCCGTTAAGACCCGTTGAATACTCATCCTATATATGGTTTAAAAAAGATTGCAAGTCAATTTTGACAGCATAACGGCTGTAAATGGGACGTTTCCAGGCAAAAATAGTGATAGATACGAAAATTATATCCAAAACAATCCTAACGTTTGCCCAACAATTGACAACCCAAACTAAAGCATGATATATACGTAAACAATACGGTTGYTTGCCCAACAAATGGCAACCCAAACTAAAGCATGATATATACGTAATTTCTAACGTAAACAATCYTAATGTTTGCCCAACAAATGGCAACCCAAACTAAATAATGAAATATATACGTAATTTCTAACTTAAACAATTATAATGTTTGTCCAATAAATGGCAACCCAATTATAATAGATAGATATATTTATCATGACTTGGCTACACTTAGTGGTCACGTACCCCCCCTAATCCGTAGATGCGGCATCTCCACTCGACCTCTTCTTGTGTGTAATCGAATAATTCCACAACGGTCGGAGGCACGCCATCTTTTGCTCGTGTCTACAAAGGTCAAATTATACAAACATGTGTTAATTATAACATGTTAAAAATCAAACTACTAAATTAATGGGTTTTAGGTTCTACCAGACGAGCACCATGCTCCGAAAATGGTATCGATCCACCGGTGTGTAGCGAAACCTGGCTATCACGGTTCCCTTGCGCCACACCGGAAACAGCCTTCCAATTATCACTATTCCAACGATCGACCATCTGGACCCACACATCTGAAGATATCCAGCTGGGAGGGAAATTCTTCAACACACTCATATCCCGGTGGGGGTCCGTTTCATCGTACTGAGGATACCTATTCATCCTTGCTTTTTCCCCAGCTTTCTTCCTCGCGGCACTCATGTTATCATTATACGGCTTGGCCGACTTTCTCTCCCATATCTCCAACATCTGGGCATCCAAAGCCTGATCCTAAATATAATAGCCCTGTACGTAAAAATTTAGGAGATTATTAGGTTCAATACATAAATTATAATTAGTTGAATATATAACACAAACCTGAAACTGCTCCCACATTCGGCGTCTCACGTCCTTTGGGATTTTCTCCCAAGTGGTCCATGGGCCGTCAAGCAACTCTCGGTTGATCTTGGTGATCCGCCGGATCACTTTGGTGTCATTGAAACTATATAATGACGAATTGAATTAGCATCAATACAAATAATATATTTTTATCAATTATTTAAGGTGTAAATGTATTTACTCTTAGCCGCGGATGCCAATAAACGTCCGCTGTTGTGGAAGCGGCTCCGGAGCAGCACTACCACGTCCAGATTCAATCTCCTCCGGGTGTGCCGAAGCGGTGCTAGAGCCTCTACCCGTACCGTGGGTAGGTGTACTGCCACTAGCTCGACCGGTGATCCGAGTACGCAGCATTATCGATTTTCTACAAAACAACGTTAGAAAACATACAACAATAATTCAAGAGGGGTGAATATTCCACACAATTGAAAACTTCTAACAATGGTTTACTAATTGAGATTTAAAAATGGAAATAATAAAAGTTTAAAACAACAACACAAAGTTTACTAAGACTAAAATTTACAAATGAAGCCTAATCATCTGATGAGTGATCAGACAAGTCAAGTTCTTCGTCCTCAGAGTCACTATCCGAGTATTGGAACTCCTCTTCTTTGTCACTACTCTCATCAACATGCCAGTTGTCGCGACGATCGTTRGCAACTTYGATGTCGTCTTCCMCTGTGACAAGCTGGATTGGTTCTTRAACATCTTCGTTTCCCTCATGTTGGGTTATTCGTTCATTTTCCTGGAAAAACTGTTCATCGTCTATATTTTCATCATCCGACCGGACTTCAGGGGTACTCGATGCTAAGTCATAGACCCCTCTTGGTGTTGTCTTCACCACAGACCACCAATCTTTTAATAAATTCGATGGATATTGTACATAATAGACTTGTTCAGCTTGTGATGCTAGGATGAACGGGTCGTCTGAACGAAGCCTTGATCTATGTTTGACGTCCACGATATTATGTTTTGGGTCAACTCGGACGCCGTTAACTGTGTCAAACCATGTTCATCTGAATAGTGGGACAACACAGCGACCGAGCTCATACCCATGATATTCTATATCGAGGACTTCATCCAACAAGCCATAGTAGTCGGCCTCGGAATCTGAGTAACAAGACCCTCTCACGCATACTCCACTATTATGTGTGGTGCGATTTCTACCATGAGTTAGCGTGTGGAACTTGTAACCGTTTATGAATAACCCCGGGTGTGTCCAAACCGTACGTAACTGTTTGTATGCCAAAATCCTAACAAGTTCTGAAGCAGGGTCTGACCGAGACATAACCTACAATCATGTAATTTGTAATATTTTATCAAGTATAATTAAACAATGATGAATTAAAGTTAATATGTATACACTGGGTATGAAACCATCCAGCAAAGTGATCGCCCCTACGTTTGTCGAAACCCGCATCATCAATATATGGCTCTTTATTTAGGACCTTCGTATTGAAGATATCTATGAACGGAAAAACTTCTTCACAATTCAGTAAAATGTAGGTGTGAGCTTTGTGCATATCTTCATCYGATAGATTAACATGCGCTCCGCCTTTATTAAATAATCCTCGACACGGARTTTTAAATATACTTAACCGTCGGTCTGAAGACGAACAATCGGGGGCAAAATTTCGAGGCTCACGGTTCAAACGTGTCTCCACCGTTGTTCCAAAATACAGCGAGCAGTAGGTAGATAKTTCATTAACCAAATATGCTTCTACAATTAACCCTTCTTCCCTTGATCTGTTTCTCACTGTCCTTTTCAACGACCCTAGACGTCTCTCATAGAGATACATCCATCGATATTGAACCGGACCTCCAACTATTGCCTCACGTGCCAAATGTACCACAAGGTGTTCCATGGAATCAAAGAATCCCGGTGGGAAGACTCTTTCCAACTTRCAGATAGTTTCCACTATACTTGTCTGCAATTGAACCAAGTCGTCAATGTGTAACACCTTTGAGCATATTGCACGAAAGAATGTGCACAACTCAGTGATAGCATCCCATATTGGAGTCGGTACCATCCCTTTTATAGAAAGAGGTAGCAGCCTTTGCATGAACACATGACAGTCATGACTTTTGAAGCCATAAAAACTAYCATCTTCGACGTTTACTAATGCACCTAGGTTAGAAGCATAGCCGTCTGGGAATTTCAACTTCTTCAACCATTGGCACACCTTTCCTACTTGTTGTTTGTTCAATGAATAAGAAGCTTTTGGTTTAAATATTTTATTCCGTTCCTCCCTCACATACAACTCCGGTCGATTGCAGTATTCTTCAATGTCTTTCCTTGCTTTTACGTTGTCCTTCGATTTTGGGGTGTCCATGATGGTGTGAAAGATATTGTCAAACACATTCTTTTCAATATGCATTACATCAAGGTTGTGTCGGATCAACAAAGTGTGCCAATATGGCAGCTCCCAGAAAATGCTCTTCTTTACCCAATTGTGGGTTACCCCAAAACCCACAGGCTTCATATATTGCCTTAAACCGTGTGGGATTCCATCATAGACTGTAGGAAGGCTTCAAACTTGTGTCCATATTTGCTCCTCAGTTAGAAGAGGGGGTGGACTAGCTTTTTCAAACTTGTGTCCGTTAAAGCAAATACGATCCATTAATGTCCAATACGATCCGTTAAAGCCCAATATTTTTTAAATTTTCTTTATTTTTTTAATTTTTTCCGGCGGATTTCCAGCGGATTTATTTTATAAAAAAAACATTATTTATTAAGAGATTCATTTTATATTTTTTTTTAAATTCTAAAACTATTTCCGACGGATTTCCGGCGGATTTATTTTTTTAATTTTTTTTAAATTTTCCGACGGAAATCCGCCGGAAAAATTTAAAAGATTTTTAAAAAAAAATTCTAAAACTATTTCCGGCGGATTTATTTTTAATTTTTTTTAATTTTCCGCCGGAAAAAATTAAAAGGTTTTTTTTATTTTTTAAAAATTATTTTTCTAAAACTATTTCCGGCGGATTTATTTTTTTTTAATTTTTTTAAATTTGCCGCCGGAAATCCGCCGGAAAAATCTTTTTTAATTTTTTTTCAAATATTAATTAATTTTTAAAGATTAATTAACCCTTAATTAAGAAATCTGCCGAAAATATAACCGGTTTATTTTTTCCGGCGGAAGTCAACAAAAGTTGACTTTTTTAAATTCCGCCGGAAATCCGGCGGAATTTGTCCGCCGAAAATGCCCAGTTTTCTAGTAGTGTCTAGGCATGCTTGTATTTTCTCTCGCTATTTTTAACCAATAATAATGAATAGTAGTGGTCATGACTCATGGATGAAATGAAATGGGACAATAAAGCAATAGCCATACTATAATTTTGCCACTTAATTTAAGAGGCCATTTTTGCTTTTCAGAGAGAGAAAGTAGAATCTTCATCAACAAGTCTTTGGTTTAGCGTTTGATTAAAGTTGAAGGTTTCTTCTATGACTTGTAGGTTCTCTCTTTGATCAAGACTCTTATTGATTAGATAGGTTGAACACTGAAACGACTTTAACTCTTCCAACTTTTCTTTATTGTTGTATTTGACTAAGCTTAATCTTATTTTCAATGTGTGGAGTCTTCATCTATTTTATCACTTGATAGGATAGGTTCCTTAAAGAGTGAACTAAATTAATGTATAGTGTTTCTCACTGAGAATGACTTAGTAAGTGATGAGTAGTGCAAAAAAGAAAGAAGTTAAGTGTTTACAAGAGTCATCATCAAAGCACTAAACAGTCTCCCCTTTTTATTAATGACAAAGCTGATAAACTGAAACACATAGTTCGAACGACTATCAATTAGAGATCATAGATTCAATGACAATTTTTCTGTTTTAGGTTCTGTTGATCACTCGGGACCAAAACCAAACCAAAACCTCAAATTGATAAAACCCTAATCTAAACCTTAATTGGTAAACCCTAATCCAAACAAAAAAATGTTATATTATCTTCAGATGCAGGGGAGAAGTACAAAGAAGATGATGCAAAGGAAAAATATAATGATCGTGACCAAGGTTGGGGGAGGGTGCTGGTTCAAAACCCAGATCTTGGAGGTTGTTAGTTTAGATGATTCAAAAGACATAGAAGACCATTGGAAGCATTCTCTGTGAATTGATTTAGAACAGCCGATTACCTTAGAAAGAAATAAATAATATATATATATATATATATATATATATATATATATACATATATAGGGTTGGGTTCACGTGAGACAAAGTTGTTTTTTGTGAGACACCATTTTTACACTTGAAACTTTATAGCAAAAAGATGTGAAGGTAAAAAGAAGTTGAACATTCACAACAAGAACACTCCGTTATCTTCACAGTGTTTTGCTGTGAAATTTCAAGTATAAAAAAGGTGTCTCACGTGTTTCACAAAAACAGTATGGTCTCACATGATCCCAAGTCTATATAAATATATATATACATACATACATACACAAACATATATATATATAGTAACGTAAAATGCGCAAAATAGCAAACTACTTTTATAAATTTTGTTATTATAACATTGTAATTTCAGTTTTCTTATTACAACGATGTACTTTCAAATTGTTTTTTATTAGGGAGTTCTACTTTTAAAATATTACACATTATAACATTGGGTAACCTTTTGATATAAATTTACCCATTATACCATGTTTTCATGTCAACTCATTGCCCACTTAGGCTATCGACATGTGCCATAGTAGTGACCAGGGCCGTTCCTGAGGTTTTTGATGCCCTATGCGAAGATGCTAAAAATATGCCCCTATGCCTTTTTCTTAAGCAAATGAAACGACAAAACATACAATTTTACGACGAAAGATACGATTTCATTAAAATGAAAAATACAAAGGGGACATAAAACCAAAACCCCAAATATAAGTACATCACCTAAAACGATGTCTTCGTGCATTTCTTGAAGCAAAAATATCAATTATTTTTTCATATTCAACATTCGCTAAAAATTTACTTTCAGCAGATGCTACCGTGACGGGTACAGTCAGCAAAATCCTATATGCAAGCAACACATTTGGAAACATATACATCTTCTTTGCAAACTCCAAAATCTCAATTAATGTCCATGGCTTTTCTCCTTTATATGCTTCCGACGGTAACATTTCCTGTAAAATTTGCAATTCCATAAACAAATATTTCCCATCAATATCACAATCATCACCATTTGTTAATGCAACTTCAAGATTCATACAAGAGTTTTTCAATTCTTCATCATTTAAATGAACCAACCTCGACCCGTCAAACAAAAAACCAAAAATCGATTCAAAAATTTTCATTTACTCAAATCTAGTCTTCAATTGAGATAAAGTCATATCAACCAAAACAAGAAAATAATCAGTTCTAAATGTTTCTTGAGCAGATTGTTGTTCTCTTTCTGTATTTGGAATCTCATCAAACTGTTTTTTTCTAAAATAAGAACGTTTTATCGAAAATTCAGGCTCAATTCCAATTTCATTTGCAACATGTTTAGCTTCAATAATGGCAGAAGTAAGTCCAGTCTCCCTATACTTCTCAAAATAACAAACCAATACCTCTAAATTTTTTACCGCACCATCAAGTAGCATATCTTTAGATTGTAACTTTTTGCTAACTAAATTGATTCTATACAAAATTTCATGCCAAATAACTAAACTGACAGTAAATTCAAAACTTGAAAGTTCACCATTTACCAAAGATTCAGCATCTCTACATAATTTTTCATCATCGTTAACTTGAGATAATTTCAACAAAGCTTTCCTTATTTGAGCAAATTGACTTTTTATAGCTTTAACACTTTCTATATGACTTTTCCAACGTGTAGTAGACAAAGATTTCAAAGTCAAATCATCAATAAACTCAAGTAAAACATTTCATCACTTGGTAGAATTAGCAAACACATTGTATATTGTTTGACATGTTCCAAAAAAAGTTTTTGCTTTATGACAAGAATTTTCCATATCACACAGAACTACGTTAAGACTATGGCAACCACATGGCATATAAAATGCTCTAGGATTTACATCAAGCAATCTTTTTTGAACACCTTGGTGTTTTCCTTTCATATTAGATCCATTATCATAACCTTGTCCTCGCACACAATTAATGTCTAAATCTAGAGATTTTAAAACATCTTGTAACACAGTGAAGAGACCTAAACCAGATGTATCCTCTACAACCAAAAATTCTAAGAAGAACTCTTCTACACTTACGGGAGCACACAACATATCAACACATCTAATAATCAAAGCCATTTGTTCCTTGTGACTTGCATCAGGAGTGCAATCAAGAATTACGGAAAAATACTTTGCCTCTTTGATTTTTTTAATAATCACACTGTTAACTTCAGATGCCAACAATTGAATTAGTTCATTTTGAATTTTATGGCTAAGATAATGATAATTAGTTTCTTTGTCTTTAATTAGCCGAAAATGTTGTTTCATGACAGGATCAAACTCCGCAATCATTTGAAGTATACCCAAAAAATTCCCATTAGAATTTTGATAAATTTTTTCATTTGATCCACGAAAAGCCAAATTATATTATGCTAGACACTTCACAACAGCAATTATTCTAATCAAAACTTCTTTCCAATGATCTGTATCTTTCTTAATCAATTCTTGTAATTCTTTATCAATTGTTTGATTTTTATTCAATCTCACTCGCAACTCAGTCCAAGTTCTCAAGTTAATCATATGCTCAGAACTATTTTCATGCAAACTTAATGTTTCACCTAAATGCCTCCAATCATTTATCCCTTCGGTAGCTAATTGACTTCTAGACCAAGCAGTTTTGAATATCTTACAACAAAAACAAAAAACTTTATCCAACTCTTTTGAATAAACCAACCATTTTCTATCATAAGAATCACCATTTCGTAATTTGCGGACATAATGTTCACAAGAAAAATGTCTACCTATTTTATCATTTGGAAAGTTGATGTTGGTTTCCCTTATAGGCCCTTTTTCAGCAAGTAAATCTTTCATTTTTGAATCTAAATCATCCCAAACCCTTGGATCAAAAATATTCAAAGGAACTTCATCATTACATGGATTTTCATCRTCCCCAACTTCATTAGTACACAGATTTTCAATATTTTCAACAAAATCATTGGGATTTTCAGAAACATTCTTAGTGGGATTTTCAAAAACATTTTCAGTGGGATTTTCAGGCACATTTTCATGCCTAACAAAATATCGATTTAACGATCCCTGTAAAGATTGGGCAATTTCTTGTTGTCTTTTCTTTCTTTTTTTATTTTGTGCACCTGATGGTTGTGATCTAGGAAACATGTCTAATATCTTATGAAAATCAAGCAACAAATATCCAAGCAATAGTCAAGCAAGTAAACAACAAGCATAGAATGATAGAACCTGGATTAAGCTCATGCTTTCTTTCCAACTTGAAGACTCGTTTTTGAAGACTTGGCCCTGCTTCCAAATTTCAATCCAGACTTGTTCAACAGTTCCAACTTGGCAACTTCGGACATCCAATTTCCAAAATGGCAAAATCCAAGCTTCCAATTAACTGTATGATTGTATCTACTATTAATCTAGATTTCAAATTTGAAGAATGAATTGAAGGACTAAGATTTGATAAACAAATCATTAATCATTAAATCTAACAATCTGGTAATGTCACTACTGTGGTACATATGCTCAAACATCTAATAATATGTTTAGAACTTAGAATCATAGAATGTGGGAAAGTGAGACTTCGAGACTCTAGTATACCTGTATATATAGTGGAGAGTAGGAAGGGGACTTACCAGTTACTGAGTTACCACTCTCGAGCACGACGAGTAGATGGCAGTCGGCACTCGGCTCCTCGATTAGATGGCAGTCGGCACTCGGCAGTAGCCAATCATCGGTTGTGTCGACTCCTCGATTCTAGGCCATGGACATAGCGTCACAGCCATTGCCCTTGCCTTGCGTCCTTGCCCATTAGAGAATAGAGAAGTTACCATTGCCTTGTCTTACCGTTGCCAAAGTAATCCCCTGCGGCTATGCGCCTATGTCTCTGGAATCGGAATGTCTCGCTCGTTCGGCAAACTCAAAAGAATCGATTAATCGAATGGGGATTGGGGAAGTGCGATTGACCGATTGTGCGAACAGGCAAAACAGCAAGCGCAACAGCGAGGGTGAACGTCAAAGGCGTCAACCGTGAAGGCGTGAAATGAGGGGTCCAGTAGTCCAATTCAATCTTGGTTTTGGGCTTGTTTAAGTTTTAAAGCCCAAGTCTGTAATTTTTAAATCCAAAGAGTTAAAAGGCCCAAAAATAAAAACTAATAATATAGTCTATATAAAAATTTTGATGCCCCTTTGGGCTTTGATGCCCTGTGCGGCCATACGGGCTGCACGTGCCCAGGGCCGGGCCTGGTAGTGACGTATCATTTCTTAGTACAACATTGTACTTTTTTATATTATAACATCACAATTTTAACATCTAATCAAACTATGTTTACCAAAAATTATAGTTTATAAATTTAACATGTGTACAAAAGATTATTTTTTCATCAAAACAATGTTCACAAAATGGGGGGAATCGAATGAAAGTCAACTCTGAAAACAGCAGTTGGCGCACCTTAGGGTCAAGTGTCATTCAATTCTAAACAACCCCTTCGATAGAAAAACACCAAAGTGATTGTTGTTTTGGACCTAGACTTGGTTTAGACCTGTACTACCGCTGATCTTGGACCTGCACCATATGGCTGCTATGTCGATAAATGATTGTCCCAGATGTTTAATCAACCATCATCTTCATCAAGAACACAACAATGACAAATCAAGAAGTATAGAAAATAAAATGAATCTTAAGAGAAAAAGTCAAACGGTCAACTCTTGTATATTATCTTCAAAGCATACTAACTACAAACTCTAATCTTGATTATGAACAATTAAGCATCCTCTTAAACAATTAACAAAGACAAAACCTATTTATAGGTCTAAGCAAAACACAATTACAAAATTATAAAGGAGAAAAATACAAGACTGAATACAACACTAAAGCTCAAAAACTCAAACCCAACATTCTTCCCCTTTAGATTCAAGCTTGAAAGAATTGTACATTTTGTATCTCTTTTGAAACACTGAAGCTTTAAGCAACTTCAAATCTTCAAAACATTCTTCAAACAATCTCACACTTTCTTCCTCTTTGGAAATAAGTCTGAATCAACAACAGACTTCAGATTTGATCTTTAAGATATGATCTTTAACAAACTTCTTCAGATAGCTTTCTCTTTGATCAGCTTTAGAAAATTTTAACTCCCCTTAAACATTCTCTCTTTTAAAGTAAAACAATCTCCCTTTTAAAATGAAACATTCTCTCCCACAAAACAGATAAGGATTTATCACAAGAAAAACTCTTCAGTAAACTCTTTTAAGAGTTGTTCTTCACATTCATTCCCCCACAAACATTGCAGTACAATAATCTTCAGCAATTATCAGCAACCATCACATTCACTCCTTGAAACTTTGACAAATTCCCGATGATCTTCATAAATGACGCTGAAATTTTCATTCATTATTCAAGAATACTCCCTCTTATGATGAATTGAGGAGCATTTACATCATACACCAAAAATGAATGAATCTTTGAAAATATGCCGTCAATTCATAAAATGGTAAGCAAATCTTTTCAAATTTGCTTATATAATCTTTTAGGATTATGAAGATGAGGGAAAGAACCAAATTCAACTTATGAACCTGTTAACAATCTTATAAAAGATTGGCCTGCGAATATAACAAATATATTCAGTACAACGAATGTACTTCATATATGAGACTTTTTAATGTTCATTTCACCAGGACTTCTATTCAATCATTGATAGCTTTGAAAAAGCATATCTATGAATGTTATAACAAAACAACAAATATTTTGAAAAATTTGTGTAGTGAGAAAAGATAAAGCAACTAATGCTTCGAATAGGCTCAAAATGATAAACAGTGTGGACTACATAAATTTATCAGACTCAATTTGTGATGAAAAAGACTTGAAAGGGAGGACATATATCCTTCTTTTTCAATATCAATTATCTCTGAATGAGAAACTGATAGATTATGAGCTACGTGCCCCAAGTGTTATTGAAACACTTATTTTTTAAGAGATAAATGAGTAGCTGGTGGGGTTGTGACAAGAATTGGCCTGGTCTTTGCCTTTTTCAATATTAGTCTCCAAAGAATTGAGAACTAATAGATTTTGTGGTTTGCCCGGATTATAGAGGATAGAACAGGATTCTTTTAATCTTTTAATCCTGACACAATTCTCATCAATTCTTTTAGCTCACAACTACCCCTCTTATTTTCATTTTAAGCTCTTCACACAAACCCATTTTGCATTTAAGCTCACTCAGATATGGATGTCGCCTTAGGTAGTGTTGTCGGTTCTAACAGTCCATTCAGGTATTTCAATGAAGCTCTCAGTCCCTTCTAAAAATAACAGTGTAAGATCATTTGATCACAAATGGTCAAAATATTATTGCAATTACGCTCAAATGATCAGATGAAAATTGATCAAGAAAATGTAGCAATTAAGTACAAGAACAATCAATCAGGAGTGATGTACAAAATAGATTATGCAAAATAGTTAGGAGAAACGAATGAAGATCCGTAAGAACAAGTTTACAGATTCACACAAACAAAGAATGAAAAATCATGAATCAATTAAAGAATTATGTTTGAGATATGTTCAGAAAACAACTTTGAATACTGTTGATCCTCTCTCTTAGTGATTTGATGATAATCCCTTTTTCCTTTCACGTTGTATTTGTGTCTCTGTATTTTCAGTTCCAGCGATCATCACTGAGTATGTTCA
>NW_020201186.1:19213-20438 GCF_001531365.2 Cynara cardunculus var. scolymus | reverse complement strand
ATTCAGTGATTACAAACCTGTCTACATATGTGTGAAGACTACTCTAGCTTCAACGAATGATGATGAGACCTCCAGGTCATCCCAGCATTCAGCGATCAAAAGAAGCTTACTTAGCATGATTGTTGTTGTCTTGTCCTTTTGCACACAAAAGACAAACCCATACCCTTGCAAAAGTTAGTACGGTACGGAGCCGATTAGTCGACTCTTTGTCCACCAACTTTAGGCAAGGATGTCTGCTCAAGAATAGTGCTTTTGTACTATTCACTGTAGCAAAGGACAAGTCTTCCTCTTAATGCTTGCCATGCACTCTAAACCTACCATATTGCATTAAATGTTCATTTAATGCATTGGTATAAATAGAAGTGCTTCTTCTCTTTATAGGGTGTGCGCATCTCTCTACAATCCTTTTCTTACTTCAAGCCTCTTCTAGCTTAAGTAAAATATCTTCTTTTTAGCAATCTCTTTTCTTGTAATTGCTAAAGATCTGTGTGTAACCAAAGATTGTTTAGATAGGTTTTCTTTACCTTATCTTTCCGCAAACAGTCTTGTAAAATTTGTATTGATCTTCTCTGTCAATATATATTTTAAATTTGAAAATACTGTGTTTGTATTCATCCCCCCCTCCTTCTACAAATTGTTTCTATTCTTGTAGACCCTTACGGGACCAAGAAGTGGTATCAGAGCAGTGTTTTCTTTCTTTCCTTGTGTTTGGTTATTTCTATGTATTAATTTATCTCTCCTTAGATAACTTACTGCCTTCAAATGGCTTTACATATTACAAACACACACATAATGGCTCTCTTGCCAAACCTCCCCGGTTTGTCCGTGACAATTTTTGTCTCTGGAAGAACCGGATGTCCCTCTTTCTGGAAGGGGTGGATCCTGAAATTCCACATTATATAGAAAATGGACCATATATTCCATTTGCTATTGTTCCGGCTGTTCCAGCAACAGCTACGACTGTCGCGATTCCTGAACGGCAGATTCTAAAGCTCCCACATCAATGGAGCGATGAGAACAAGAAGAAAATAGTTATAGACACGCGTGCTCGGTCTATAATAGCTATGTCTCTTCCTGATGAGATTTATTACTCAGTGATGAAACTCAAAACTTCTAAATCCATATGGGATACTTTATGTGTCCAATATGAAGGAACCTCTCAGGTTCAGGAGACTAGAAAGATCAAGTTAGTAAGACAGTATGAAAGCTTTCTCTGTGGAAAGTC
>NW_020201186.1:12151-13295 GCF_001531365.2 Cynara cardunculus var. scolymus | reverse complement strand
TCTCTAACACTGAACTCTTGAGTAAATATATCTACTCTCTAAGGTATGATTACTCTTCTCTTTTCCAATCTTAAAACTATCACTGAATTTTTTCTTTTTCAGTGATTAAATGTTTTAAAAAGTGGTCTCGGTGATTCTCTTCACTCATCACATCTTAAAGTATATCTATATACTTTCTTAAAAATCTAAATTGATCACTGACTCTTTTTCTTCAGTCACTAAAAAGCTTTTTAAATGCCAGTTTCAATGATTCCTCTTCACTAAAATATGATGTCTTAAAACCTCACTGAATACTTTCTCGTTTTCAGTGTTAAATTGTTTTAAATGAAGCATCTCAGTACCTTTTCTTTACACTGAATGACTCTTCATATTCTTAAAAACCCTTGTTTTTAAAAGAAAATAGTTAAATGTACGTCTTTATGACGATATTCTCTGTTTCCCATGACCGACGCTTTGAGACACGCAAAATGACTCGTCATTATGCTCCCCTATTAAATGCCATCCAATCGTGGATGAGAACGTGGCACATTACTCATTATGACCACTTTTTGAACCGTTGTCTTTCTTCTCTCTCATATTTCTTCTCTCTCCACTCTTACCTATAAATATGAGATTTTCTCTTCACTTTTCTCTTTACGCTTTCAAAAATTATTGGTCGAATCTCTGCTAATATTTCTCCAAAGCAAGAACATCCTTCAAAACCCTCTTTTCGACCTTTCTTCTTCAACCACAAAGGTCAAAATCTTCTTTTTCTTTTTCTTCGTTATGAGAAATTTGTTTAATATTGTTAAGAACCTTGTTCTCTTAATACATTAAACTAAAGATTATTAATCATTTYCTTCTTGATTAATAAATCTGTTTCTTGATACACATTCTACTTGAAAACCCCTCCTTTTTCTCTGGTTTTTCAAAAGAAGTTTTTCCTTGTTTCAAAACTTTTTTTATACTCTATTAACCACATATTCTTGGTACTTTTCTAACCATTTACCTTCCTGTTTATGTTTTTTTACAAACTACAGATGGCTGACAAGAACGTCAACTTCGCGTTAGACGAGGTCTCCATCAAGGCCAATAACCATCTTGCCTTGTTGGAGATACCACCCTCTCGAGCCTTCTACCAACCGGCGGCTGACTTTCTCAAACA
>NW_020201186.1:2354-6970 GCF_001531365.2 Cynara cardunculus var. scolymus | reverse complement strand
TCCTCTTAAGGCTTGCACGCACTCTAAACCTACCATATTGCATTAAATGTTCATTTAATGCACTGGGTATAAATAGAAGTGTTTCTTCTCTTTTTAGAGTGCGCGCATCTCTCTGCAATCTTTTTCTTACTTCAAGCCTCTTCTAGCTTAAGTAAAAGATCTTCTTTTTAGCAATCTTTTTTCTTGTAATTGCTAATGATCTGTGTGTAACCAAAGATTGTTTAGATAGGTTTTCTTTACCTTATCTTTCCGCAAACAGTCTTGTAAAATCTGTATTGATCTTCTTTGTCAATATATATTTTAAATTTGAAAATATTGTGTTTGTATTCATCCCCCCCCCCCTCTACAAATTGTTTCTATTCTTGTAGACCTTTACGGGACCAACAAATACAAACGAGTGTATTATCACCGAAAATGATTTTTATTTAAGAGATGTGATAATAACAGTTTGAAGAATAGCTGAAACAGGTATTGGAAATATGTATGAAGAAAAATTATACAAGTAAAATCTCAAAGAAATATCTGATCAGAAATGATACTCGTTTTAAATCAACTCAGATTCCAAAAACTTTTTCAGTACTCTCCCTAGAAAATAGATTCCATTATTTTCTTTATCAGCTCATAATCCAAACAAATAAAAAACTTATTCTCCTGTACTCAGAGTTATGGAAACATTTCAGCTCAGAATTGAAGAACAGGTCCTGAAGTGGGTGTTTAGAAACTATTTTCAGGCAAAGTATACACTCCCCCTACATTAGTTTGTCATATAAATGATATTTCGTATCAGCACAACATATGACACACCTGCAAAACAGATTAAGTAGATTTTGGTACCTAGACAAACATGGGTCCTATTTTGTTAGTACTGGCTTGAGGGATGTTATAATTTCCATACCATCTGTTTCTATCAGATAAATTCTTTTTGGCTCTCTTAACAGGTAAATCAGATATGCAATAAGAACCATATCAATCATTTTCATACCTGTTATATGCATTCCAACTGTTCTCATAACAGTTGTTCTATACCATCTGCTAATTTTCTTCTTGTTAACAAAATCATTTGTTTCGCAAGTTGAGCACCAGATTCTTCTTTTGCTATGACTGATCAATTGATTAGTAGACTTCACAGTGCAAGAAAGAACAGTATTATTCACAAATGATTTCTTATTTTCAACAGATTTATGAGAAACAACAGAATTAGCTTTATTTACCTAAACTTGTTTTACTTTTGAAAAATTATTGTGTGATTCAATGACATAACTATTGTAAAACTGATTTGAAATATAAGAATTGTTCTTAGAAACAGTTGTTTTAGGAGTACTTGAATAAATGTTGGATTTGACACTGGAACAGTCATAAAAGTAGGTTTTACACTTAGATTGAGAACCAGTTGAGCTTTCAGCACTTGATTTAGAAAATTCTTTTATTTTCTTAAGTAACTGGTGTCTCTTTTCAGCAACTAAATCATATTTCTTTTTAAGTTCAGATCTCATATTCATTTCAGCTACAAGTTTTGTATTTAAATCAGACAATTTCATTGAAGTTTCAGTAAACTTAACTTCCAACTCCCTTCTCATTTTCTCAAAATCTTTTCTTTCTACCTCAAACTCTTTTCTTTCATCTTCAAAACCTCTCTTATCATTATCTGAAGCAATGTCAAGCCATTTATTTTTCTTTGTTAGCTCTTTAGCAATTGTTGCATTCTTTATCGTAGTATTTTTCTTCTCTAAAGCAAAATCTTTTCTCTCCTCATTTAAAGTTTTCTGCTTTTCAGCAATGCTATCAAACATTCCAAATGTTTCTTTTGACATTCTTCCTCATACTCTTCCTTCTCAATATCAAACTTGGCTCTTTCCAAGATGATAATTTATTCAAAATCTGATATTTGATTTGAAAGCATTGTGGCATTCAACTCTAAGGCTTTTATTTTGCTTTCAAATGATTTTCTTTGAGCATCAAACTTTTTCTCAACCTCTATCAATTTATTCTTCTCTTTTTCCAGTAATTTCTTTTCAGCAAGCAATTCATTCTCAGCTTTATGAAATTTTTGTCAGTTCATCATGCTCTTTGATCTGCTTTAAACTCCTTTCCTGTGAATCAGAAGAAAAACCATTATTAATAAATTCATCCATTTGTTCTTTTAATAGCCTCTTCTCTTCATCAATTATTTCATAACTTTTTGATAAACCTATAGCCGAAGAAAAGTTTTTACGATTCTCTTGAAACACCTTTGCACACTTTTCTTGTTCCAATTTCAGACTTTCCTCTAAATTAGAAATTTTGTCTTTTAAAATCTTATTTTCTCTCTCAAAATATAATGTCAATTGAAAAACAAACAATTGACTAAACAACAAGGATCTTTGCAATTCAAAACTTTGATTAACAAACACTGACAAAAATTCTCACACAAATGAAAATCAGTTAAAATTCCAAAGCAATCAAAAATTCATGAAGGGGGCCGGAAAATGAAATCTGGAAAAGGTAATAACCGGATACAAGCACTTTGAACAACTTTGAAGAAATAATCCGGATACACAATCTTAACAAAATTTATTTTGAAACAGCCGTCACCAAAATTAAATAAAGATGGTAAACTTGGATAGCTATTAATCCAAATACAATGAAATCCCGATACAATATTAACCGGATTTGAAATCCGGATAATGACTTAGAATGTGGATGACTAAAAGTTTATGTATTTAAAAACAGCCGCCACCTATGATCAAAATAAGCAAATGATTATATAAAACATGAAAGCAACATCAATCATATATGATATTTAAATCAGCCGGATTCTTGTTGGGATCCCAATCCGGACAAGTACTTAACCAAATTTAATTATTTAAAAACAGCCACCACATTTGACTTCATAACATCAACCACCATTATACCAAAAACACAATGACCGAATCCAATTTAATCAACAATGAATCAATTTAATATTCAATTCAGTCTGCAAAATGAAATGGATGGATGGACAAAAGACCTTAACAAAAAAAAATGAATTACAATCCGGACAATAGCCACTAAAAACAACAATCAACAACCACCAATCTTGAAATGTAATACGGTAAACCCTTCAACCGAATTCAAGAAAGTACGGTCAATGTCTTTACAGTATTGAAAACTCAACCTAGAATTCACAAAACAACAACCGGATTCCTTCAATAAAAAACACAAACTTTATGAATGATTCAACCAAAAACAAATTAAAATCTCAAAAGTTTATGAGTTTTTGTATGAACAGAAAGTTTTCGCAAAATTCAAAATTCTTTCAAATCTTCCAAAATAATGATCAATTTCACTACAACAAAACGCATCAAATGATCACAATCTTAACAATCAAACCTCAGCAAAATGAGAATTTTTAGAGAAAAATCATCAAGAACGAATGAAGAACACTTAAATATAAATCCGGAATTTTTTTTTTTTTTAAATCAGAATTTCTGTGTTAAATCTTAACCAAAGTCTTCAACAATCCTGCTCTGATACCAATTGATTGTCCCAGATGTTTATGTTGGTCCCGAAAGGGTCTACAAGATAAGACACAGTTTGTACAAGGGGAGGATGAATACAAACACAGAGTTTTCAAATTTAAAATATATATTGATAGAGAAGATCAATACAGATTTTATAAGATTGTTTGCGGAAAGATAAGGTAAAGAAAACCTATCTAAACAACCTTTGATTACACACAGATCTTTAGCAAATACAAGAAAAGAAAATGCTAGAAAATAAAGATCTTTTACTTAAGCAAGGAGAGGCTTGAAGTAAGAATAGATTAGCAGAGAGATGCGCGCGTACATACTCTTTTGCATGGAGAAGAAAAACACTTTTATTTATACCCAGTGCATTAAATGAACATTTAATGCAATAAGGTAGGGTATAGAGTGCATGTCAAGCCTTAAGAGGAAGGCTTGTCCTTTGCTACAGTGAATATTACAAAAGCACTATTCTTGAGCAGACATCCTTGCCTAAAGTTGGTGAACAAAGAGTCGACTAATCGGCTCCGTACCGTACTAAGTTTAGTAAGGGTATGGGTTTGTCCTTTGTGTGCAAAAGGACAAGACAACAACAATCGTGCTAAGCAAGCTTCCTTTGATCGCTGAATGCTGGAATGACCTGAAGGTCTCATCATCATTCGCTGAAGCTAGCGCAGTCTTCACACATATGTAGAAAGGTTCGTAATCACTGAATACCGCTTCAGATCATGTACTCGTCAGTCTCTAATCTTCAGTTTCAGTCTTTGACATTTGTTGAAGGTTCTTTGGTGTGAGTGTTGTCTTCTTGAAGTATTGTGTCTCTGAGATTTACAAAGCAAGTTCTTCAGCGATCACTGAACATACTAGTGTCTGATCGCTGGAACTGAAAATACAGAAACAAAATTACATCGATAGATAAAAGGGATTATCATCAAATCACTGAGAGAGATGATCAACAATCTCCCCCTATTTGATGATAACAAGATAACATAAAGAAAGTTATCTTATCAAATAATAGTAAGGAAAAGTTACATATAATGTACATGTCCCTTTTTACTAGTTTGGGATCTTTTTCAGTTTGGTCAGTCTCAGCTTGAGAAGTTTTCTTAAGTTATATCTAAGAAAATTACAAGT
>NW_020201186.1:0-1504 GCF_001531365.2 Cynara cardunculus var. scolymus | reverse complement strand
TCTTTGGATCATCCGCTGATGCTGATGCTGATGATTGGACGGGGACTTAGTCTCTTTTTCAACTTTGCTTCGCTCCATTGCTTATCCTTGTCCACAAGCTTCAGCTTCTTCTTGCATTCAGCTTCTGCAATCTGAAGGAGTTTGGCCTGGGCTTGAACAACACTCACCTTTTTCTGGGACTTCTTGGAAAGGACTTTAGCAGCTAGAGACTTGGCCAGCTTTAAGCTATCTTCAGCCTGCTTCTTTTGAAGCTCTAGCTCTTCTTCAGCCCTTAAAGCCTCGAGTCTTTCAGCTTCAGAAAGGAAGTCAAACTCACCACCACTAGAGGTACGAAGAGGGATTTTTACTCTAGTCTAGTCGAGCAACTCCTTAAACTGAGACATCTGCTGGTCTGTTGAAGTAAAAGAGTTGGGTTGATCATATACCCACTCCAAACGACCGCAGGTTGTTGAAGGGATGTGAAGCTGGTACTCTGAAGTAATCACTACCTGAGAGGTAAAGTCTTCAAATAAGGTTTATTGAGGGTTTGAGAAAAGTACCTTCAAGTTACCTTCTTCAGCGACCGCCTTGCCTTTCGACTTGGGGTCCTAGTGCCCTGATGGAGTCGATTCACCTTGTCTTTGCTCCCCCTGGGATTGGGCTTCCCCGAGGGCAACACCTTTGGTGACGGTTGATGGCTTATGGAACTTGATGGTAAAGTCATCTTCATCATCGTCGTCGTCGTCACCATCTAGATCATCTTTGGTGTCTGGAATGACAGGTTCATCATCATCATCATCTTCACCATCTTCAACATCATCATCATCACCAGCAGCAGTGACAGTATGGACATCATCCCTAGGGATGACTTCTACAACCTCAGCTTGGGCAGCTTCGGTGGTAGGGATTACCGGAGAAGTAACCGCTTCAGCTTCAACAGCCTCAGCTTCAACTGCAACAGAAGATGATACTGGACCAACAGCCTGAGAGGTCGTAGGAACAGCATCGGATGATTCACCAGTGTTGGACCTTATCTCCCCCTCTCTGGCTAAAACTCTAGAGAATTGGCCAGAGAGTTCGTCCAAACGCTATCGCTGGAGAACCATGGAATCCTCCAGCCTTTGCAAAGCATTGGCTAGAGTTGTCGTTGCCTCACGCGTTTGAGAGAGCTGAGCGCGATCATCGGCAGAGAAGGAGGGTGCACTCACTGGAGCTGGTTGACGGACAGCATCCAGGATTTGCTGAAGAAGTCCAGTCTGCTGTTTAGCTATTGCTTGAGCATCGTCAGCCTTACTGTAAAGAATAACGAGGGCATCGTTGTTGATTTGAACAGCTTCCTGGAGAGTCTGGAGCTAACTCTGAACTTCTTGAACGTCCGTCTGAAGGGCTAGGAAGTTCGCACCAAGATCGCCTTGGCGGGCCATCTCCTGGTGGACTTCGTTGACCTTGGAGAGGACGGTATCAATGGCGGGAAGGAGAAGTTGAATGTCTGATGCCATATCATAGTCATCATCGACATCCTCAT
>NW_020201185.1:65935-76438 GCF_001531365.2 Cynara cardunculus var. scolymus | reverse complement strand
ATGAGATAAAGCAGAATCAGACTTATTAACCCATATACTCTTAATCTTGGAAGAATAATTGGGTGATCCAATGACATACCCTTGATAGTACTAATTAGAATGAGAATAGTTCTTTGAAACTTTAGATTTAGGACTGCTTGAATAACTGTTCGAATATGAACAATTATAAAAGCTGGTTTTACACTGAGAAGGAGAACCAGTTGAGCTTTGAGCACAAGAAAGGTCTTTAACTTTTTGTAAAAGCTGGTCTCGTTCTACAGTAACTAAATTATATTTAATTTTCAGTTCAGTTCTCATGTTCAGTTTAGTTTCAAGGTCTGTCTTTAGATCAGACAATTTCCTTGAAGTATCCAGGAGTTTACCTTCTAACTCCTTCTGAAGCATTTCAAACTGTTTGTTCTGACTTAGCAACTCGCTCTTCTCTTCATCTGAGCTGCCGTTGTCATTCTCCAAAGCGATGTCAAGCCACTTCCTCTTCTCAGTAAGCTCTTTTACAATTGCTGTATACTTCTTTGAAGTATTTCTTTTCTCTGAAGCAAATTTCTTTTTCTCTTCGTCTAAAGCCTTTTGCTTTAAGTCAATGCTTTCAGACAGTTTCTGCAGCTAGCTCTGACAGTCTTCGGAGATGTCTGTCTTTTCTTTAGCATGTTTCTCTCTTTCCAAAACAATAAGCTGCTCAAAATCCGAGATTTGCTTTAGAAGCATATTGGCGTTCAGCTCGAGAGAGTTAATCTTATTCTCATAAGATTCTCTTTCAGCTTCAAACTTTCTTTTAACGTCCATAATCCCCTTTCTTTCTATCTCTATCTCTTTTCTTTCATCATTTAAAAYCTTTTCYGCTTTCAAAACTTTTTCTTTCTCTAAGTTTAACAGCTCTCTTACTTCAATCATTTCACTTTCAGATTTATTCACTATAGTAGTTAAGTCCTCAACCTGTTTATTTAACCTAACTGCCTCTTCTGGATCAGCACAGATTTTCATCAGTTCATCCAGCTTTTCTTGCAAAATTCTCTTCTCTTCTTGCTCTCTCTGAAGAATACCATTCAGATGATTTGACCATGATATACTCTTGCTAAGACTAGAATCTACTTGAGCATACTTTTCGTTAAGCTCACGATATTCTTTAGTATAAAAAACTGCCATTTTAAAAAAAATATTGATCAGTTAAGGATCTATGCAGTGAAATCAGATAAAAAATACGAACAGTTATGCTAAAAAAAAAAGAAAAACACAAACACTGAAAAACTCACGCAAAAACAGATATACAGTGATCCAAAAAGAAAATCTAAACACAAACAATCTAAGAAACTAAAAAACAGTCTAAAAACAATAAACCAAGTCCAAAAATTATGACTTTAAGTCCAAATCACACCGATCCAAGTCCAAAACAAACAATAACCACTTTTTATGAAAAAAAAATATACTATCTGCTTCACTTGGGTGTTTCTCGTATGGATGTACTTCTCACGACACCTTCGTATCAGTCACTTTGCACTAAACAGCTCACAACAAAGAATCTGCTTGCTGCTGTGTAGAAACAGTCCAATCTTAACAATTCAGTTTAAATCAAGACAATCAGCTGAGCTGCTATATCAGTCCTGTATAGATGTGTATGCTGCTGTGAAGATTAGAACTTGCAAAATCAATACTGCTGCAATTCTTGTTGCCATCTAAACACAGCACATAATCTGTAACAGCCTCACTTTCACTGTGTCAAAGCGTTGCTGTTTTAGGTGTGTCTGCTGCACAAYGTAGTTACCAACAAAGCTGATTTAGACCTGTACACTTCTTAAACACTGCACACATACATCACAAACCCAATGCTGCTGCCTCTTCAACCTGCACTACCTGTTGAGCTACCTACTGTTTCAAATCTCAAATGATTCCTCCTGAGCTGCTGTTGGAACTGCTTTGCTGTCAAAATGTGCACGCAGACTGTTAACCAATGCTAGCTGCTGTCACAATTTCTCTCTTCTTGCTGCAGTCTTTTTCAACCTATTTTAATTGAGTGCTGCTGCGAAAACAGTCCTGCACACTTCTGTTTTAAACCAAAACAGATTAAAGAAACAAATAAAAATACACGACTGTTTATATGACAGCAAGGACCTGTTTAGTTGTGCAACTGTTTAGTGACTTATGACAGTAAGTGCCTGCATTACCTGCTGCTATTAAACCTGTGTCAAACAAATTAAATAGAAACTGCTTGCTGTTGTGAACAAAACAAAACCTGTTAACTGTTAACTGCTGTTCTGTTTGCTATTTATTAAACAGATTAAACCTATTAATGCTTGAGTTGCTGTCAAGATGGTTGCTCAATCTGTCACCTTAACAGACTAACCAGCACACTATTAATAGCCTAATCCTACAATTTTCTTTAAAACACAGGCTGCTGCTGCTGTGAAATTGCTCCTACTGTTTCGGTTACGTCTGCTACATGCTTTGAAGTTGCTGCTGTTTCAATTCTTCTTGTTGCTGTCAAAACAGTAACAAAAAAAAATAATCCGGTTCAATGCTAAAGCAATCTAAAAAAATGCTATCCTGCTGTTTTGCTGCTGTGTATGAGCCTAACTGTTATGACAGCAAGCACACTCTAGCAGTATTCATAGCCTGCAGTTCACTGTTGCTGCTGCTGTTGTGTAGTAGCTGCTGCAGTTTAGTGTTGTTGCTGCTGTTTCTTTAAAGACCTGCTGCTTCTGCGGTGTATGAACCTAACTGTGAAACAGCGGCCGGTTAAAACTGTACACAGTTGCTTACTCAAGAATTCATACCACAACCCTTCTCTTCTGCTCCTTTTCCTTCGCTCAACCCACAAACACAAATCCCAAATCAAATCGATCCATTTATGTAAACGAAAATCTCCAGTCTTTCAACCACACTTTTGAATTTTGATTCAATATATCATGGCTGAAACTTTGAGCTTGATCGATAATAATATTATCGTCACTCAAAAACCCATGGATTGTGGAAACCCAGGTGGGGAATCGACGGAATCTTTAGCTCCGCCGGATAAATCTCCTTTTAGAAGGATTGAGCATGTCTAAAACCTTTAAACTCAAACAAATTGATATGAGATTTAAAGAACCTGCAATTGAGTATGTCAGCATAGAAATCAACAGTTTGAACTCAGATCAAAGTCCGGTCAAGAATTCATCACAAATCATTCTGTTATCCAAATCCAAAAACTAAACAAATTTGATGGTTTACCCAAAACAGAATCAACTTTGAACAAAAACTATATCCTGGGTAATTAGAATTAAGCGGATTAGAAGTCCGCTAAAAAAAAAATAGTGCGATGCACAAGTCCTAAACCGGTCAAATGAAAAAGAAATCCTAACCTGAAATCAACCGGTGTAGCTTAATCCGTTCAAGAAATCTTACCTGCTGTCAGAACCCTAATCCGGTCAAGTGGTGACCGGTATAGATGAATACCGCTTGATGAATACCGGTCAAATCTTCTCCGGTGTAGATGAACACCGGCTGAATGAAAGCTTCAAGTGATGAGCGGTGAATATGAATACCGCTTGACGTTTACCTCTCCGCTCGATTTCTTGTAAATCCGATTGTCCTCTTCTGTTCAATTATCCATGAGGAAGAAGAGAACTTGTAAGCGGACACTTAGTCCGTTCAAAGGAATGGGCCAAAATTAGACTGAAGCCCAAACAAAAATTCAAGTGATTAAACACGGTGAATTTTAGACGGTTTAACAAAAACAAAAAAAATTAACAAAAAAAACAAAAACAGATCAAAACTCTTAAAAACACAAAAACTAAAAAAAATAAAGAAAAAATGGATCAAAACACTGAGTTACGAAAAAAAAATTAAGAACACAAAAAAAATTTAAAACACAAAAATCGATTAAATCTTGATATAAGTTGATCAAATCACAAAAAATTTGTGAATAACAAAGATTCACAATTCAATTTCGAACATATTGATCATGTTTTTAACATCAAAACACAAGATTTTATTGAGAAAATCGGATCAAAAACGAAGAAAAACTCAAGAACACGAAGAACACAAAAATTCAAAAAAAATAAAAAAATCCAGAAAAAATTCACTTATCTTCATACTCTTCCTCTGATTTCTTGCATTCCAGCTTTGATACCGATTGTGTGTCCACAATCATTGATCAATCTTTATATTAAGTTTCCTTCAATGGCAGATTCATGGATTTATCATTCAAGAACACTATGAACACTTTATGAATATTGAGAGGAAAAGTCAATCCTCTCAATTCAGTCAAACCTTCTATTATCAATGTATATTACAATTAGCTCACCTTCACACACTAATTACAAAGATTAAACCATATTTATATGGTCAAYYTAACTAAYAAAGTCAAAGTCAAACTAGTCTAAGAAAGTCAAACACGCTGACTTTACAATTATAGACTAAAGTTAATCTTTCAAGACGAATACAATTAATACTGATTTTTCAGTCCTAACAAGACCTCCAGGTCATTCCAGCATTCAGCGATCAAAGGAAGCTTGCTTAGCACGATTGTTGTTGTCTTGTCCTTATGCACACAAAGGACAAACCCATACCCTTGCAAAAGTTAGTACGGTACGGAGCCGATTAGTCGACTCTTTGTCGACCAACTTTAGGCAAGGATGTCTGCTAAAAAATAGTGCTTTTGTACCATTCACTATAGCAAAGGACAAGCCTTCCTCTTAATGCTTGACACACACTCTAAACCTACCATATTGCATTAAATGTTCATTTAATGCACTGAGTATAAATAGAAGTGTTTCTTCTCCATGCAGAGTGCGCGCATCTCTCTACTATCCTATTCTTACTTCAAGCATCTTCTAGCTTAAGTAAAAGATCTTCCTTTTAGCAATCTCTTTTCTTGTATTTGCTAAAGATCTGTGTGTAACCAAAGATTGTTTAGATAGGTTTTCTTTACCTTATCTTTCTGCAAACAGTCTTGTAAAATCTGTATTGATCTTCTCTATCAATATATATTTTAAATTTGAAAATACTGTGGTTGTATTCATCCCCCCCTTCTACAAACTGTTTATATTCTTGTAGACTCTTACGGGACCAACAAATTGTGATCAATGTGGTTAATGCTTCTTGCAAGCTTAAAGACATGCTTCGACAAAGTTACAAAGATAAAGTGCAAGAAACAATTGGTAAGTGTGAAACTGATACTGGAACAAGGAAATACCTAGAGCTTTCTCTTATACGAGCTGGGGATACACGGTGGGGTTCTCATTACAAAACCATTTTGAGCTTGATTGCTTTGTTTCCGAATGTTGTTGAAGTGCTTCGGTATGTTGAAGAGGACGGGGATAATGGTTTTAGTCGCACTCAAGCAACTGATATTTTACCATATTTGAAGACATTTGATTTTGTGATTTATTTGCATTTGATGTTTCATATTTTAGCGGTCACATACTTGTTGTCACGGGCTCTTCAAAAAAAGGATCAAGATATTTTGGAAACGGTTTCATTGATAAGAGGAACCAAACAACTAGTGCAACAATTTAGAGAAACTGGTTTTGATCCACTTTTGAAGAAAATGTATTCTTTTTGTGAAGCAAATGGTATTAAAGCTTTGGATATGGAAGACCGTTATTCAAAAAACGGAAGACAAAGGACCAACATCACCAATCGTCATTATTACAAGTTTGATATTTTCAACAATGTTGTGGACATGCAAATTCAAGAGTTTGAGGATCGATTTAGTGAGGTAAGTACTGAATTGCTTAAAAATATAGCAGCTTTGAGTCTATGCGATTCATTTTCGCAGTTTAATGTATCAGATTTATTGAAGTTGAGTGAGTTGTATCCTCAAGATTTTAGTCATATGGAAAGGATCGCTCTTGAGAAACAACTTAACATGTACTATTTGATTGTGCGTCAAGATGAAAGATTTGCCGATTTGAGTGGTATTGCCGAGCTCGCTAGATTGCTAGTGGAAACAAAAAAACATAAAACTTATCCTCTAGTATATCGGTTATTGAAGTTGGCTTTGGTTTTGCCAGTTGCTACCGCAACAGTCGAAAGATGTTTTTATGCTATGAAGATTGTGAAGTCAAATTTGCGCAACAAAATCGGTGATGAATTTTTGAATGCTGCAATGATATGTACTATAGAAAAAGAAGAACTTTAATAAGTTGTACTTATGCACAATTTACTTGTAATCTTGAATTTTAAGTAATATGCATCAGTAAACAGTACTTCATGCATAAAAAATGTTGTTTAAGAGTTTTTGTCAAATACTTTATAATATAGTATAAATAATTATAATATTAATCGTAATTTTACTTTCTTTCTTTTTTCAGCTTTATTTTTTGAGTTTGTTAGTCTTTTCTTTATGTTATCATTTTTATTTTACTTTATTTAAAGAACGAACATTTAGCTAGATTATAAAATTATATAGCAAAGTTTCAAACCGAGTAACTCAACCAACCATTAAGGTTTGGGTTAGGCTAGGTTGGGTTGGATTATAGTTTTGCTTAAAGGGGGTGTTTGGGATTTTTTATTTGAAACAACTTATGTTTTTCTACAAAAAACACTTATCAACTTATTATAAGTCAGAAGAGTTTGACTTCTTCAAAAACTTCTTATTACCGATTTAACATTGATATAAATTAATTATCTAAACATTCAAAATTATTTATTACTGATGCCACACCAAAATTGTTATCGATTTGTTTTTCACAAGTAATACCAAACATCCGTTGTTCCAATGTGTTGGCCCCAAACCAACAAGGCCTTAAAAGCTGGTGTACCAGAGTTGGGAATTCAGCAGCCAACATTCTCTAAACGAAAAAGTGGAGGCTGGTGATAATGTCCGGTGCTAACTGCAAAGAAGTCGACCCAAGAAAAGAGGAGGAAGAAGAAGAAGAGGAAGAAGAGATGGTGACAGGAATGGGATCATACAAGGGGAAAGTTAGAATGGTGAGAGGAGATCCGTCAGATGAGATGATGCTGCTCTGGGGACTTCAACAGCCAACATTCTCTAAACCCAATGCTTTCGTCTCTCAATCTTCTCTCAATCTCACCCTCGATGCTTGTGGTCGTCGTCTCTCCATTTCCCAGTCCCCTTCTTCCTTGGTGAGTTGAATGTTTTTGCTAATTTTCAAGCTAAAACCCCAAATCCTAAAACCCTATCTTTTGTCATAGTAATTGAAATGTCTTAATTTACCCGCAGATCATAGTGCAATTCTCATTCACTGGAACTATTTCATCTTATAAGTACTTTGCATATTATCTAGTGTGTTCTGTTTATGTGCTTCAATGTCGGTAAGGTTTTAATTCAATGTTTTGATGTAATTACAACTATTAGGGGTTTTAACCACAAGGGTGGAGCTTGGCTCCAAAGGTTAAAAGTACCTGGAGGTCCAGGTTCAAATCCAAGAAGAAATACAAATCCCCTTGTGGCCACGGATGTTCAAATATGGTGACTCCGGACTAATCGTAAAGCATGTGGTCGGCCTGGGATTAGTCGCCTTGGGTTGGATATCCAGGCTAATAAAATAAAATAAAAACTATTAGGGGTTTTTGGTAAGTTTTGACTTCTGTACTGGACAACTTAACTTCCTATTTTCAAAATTGATTCTTTTCTCCATTTCACTTTGTCATTTAGCTTCATCTGAATTCTTTGTCTGAATGGCTAGAGCACCATTTTACAATCCTTGCTTCATGTCAACAACCGGTCTTTATTAGTTAAGCCTACGACTTCTTTCGAGTTCTTCGGCTTCTTTATCTCCATCTATGCATGGGCTAGGAGATGCTTTCTTCAAACCTTCATTAGTTGAGAAGTGATTTTATCTAAAAAAATTCTGCTACTAATGGAATGTCCTTCATCTTTCTGGTGTAAGACTTTTCTGGGTTCTTGTTTCAGAGTTCCCTGCTTTGTGGTAGCTTCATGTCCATCAAGTTTTCCTTTCAAAGAGCACTTTAGTTGGTGGTTTATACACTGCTAATGTATCAAGGCCATTTTATTAGGTTTTTTACTGCTTAACTCCTAGTGTCTATGTTACTGTGACAAGTTCTATCTATTTTCATTACTTTATGTTAATTGCTATATTCTAGGGCGCTCCTGGAGTTACTGGATCAGTCATGTGGGATAGTGGAATTGTTCTGGGGAAATTTTTGGAGAATGCGGTGGAAACAGGATTACTTGGTCTTCAAGGCAAGAAGGTTGTTGAACTAGGCGCAGGCTGTGGTTTAGTTGGGTAATAATGTTGGTTACGCCATTTTTGTCTTTTGCCCTTGTTAAACTGTCTTGATTATTGTGGTGAGATGCACGGCATTCTTAGTTTGATGATAATAGTTGTAAATACAAAGAAAAACTAACCAATTCGCTTTAGGGACATGCGAGAGCAGATGTATGTAGGCCATATTTGTCATAAAAGCCAAGGATAGGTCTTCATGTGCAGTAGAAACCAAACAAAACAAAACAAAATATATACAATAGAAGACTAGTCTTCATATTGCCTCTTTTTAAAGTTAAATATTCTCATATAGTGTTTCCAGTTGTATTGCAGCTCTTCTAGGTGCTCAAGTTATTCTTACAGATATGCCAGATAGATTGAGGCTTCTTAAAAAGAACATAGAAGATAATATGTATGGAGACGTGCGGGGTTGTGCAACAGCTAATGAACTCACTTGGGGGGATCGTCCTGAGCCAGAATTGGTTGAGCCATTACCTGATTTTGGTACTGTTTACCTTTTTGCCTCAGAGATCTGTAGCTATAAGTTTGTCGATATTATACCACATTCAAACAAGTAGAAAGTTGGACAAATACAATAGGAGTATCGTCATTACTTTCTTGTTGGACACTGGGGAAAGGGGGATTTTTATCATGCATGGTTTGAATGTTAGATTTCTTTTGAACTTAAAAGGTCCATGTCTTAATTGCTTATAATATGAAAATTTTAATTGGGTTATAGGTATACCTCCCTGATAGTTCTTTAGTTAAAGCTCCTTTAAGTAATGACTTAGCTGAAGTGTACAAGGAAGTTGGTTTATGAAAACAAGTCTTGCACGATGGACACACTAACAAATTACTCTTTTGTATTCAAACGATGTTATTCAAGTATTTTGATTATAATTACTTATTTATGATGTCCTGATAGTATATTGAATTTGTATCATTATGTTAAATTCAGAACATGAAACAAACAACGATTTATTTTAATCTTTACAGATATCGATGACTTATTTCATAAATGAAAAAGGAAAAACAATCAACCCCTAGCTTTATTGTTCTCTAGATCTTCCCATGAACTTATATGTATACATATGCATTTCTCTGTAATAATACTAGAGACTTTGTAACCCATTCTGCATCATATCTGGTAGTTGTTACAAACTCTAACGCCGACCACCCTAGCTCTTACGGAGTTCTGCCACCGGCAGCCGTGTTGCAAATGCATCATCTGTAGTTGTCGCACTGAGACAGGTTGAGCACCTCCGTCTTGAAGTTCAAACTCTTTGGCATCTCTATTTGGCTTGGAAAGTCTGCTTGCTTTCTGTGAGTACCTGTCCTGTCTTCAAGGCTTCTATGCCAAAATCATGCATTGTCATTGTATGTCCTGAAAAGAAACGTTCAAATTTAAATGATCCATGAGCTTTAATGCTGAAGGAGGCAACTTGTAGGAACTTCTGTTGTTCGGAAAAACGTTACACACGCAATAGGCACAACCCTACGCACAACCCAAAAACAAGAGAAGAACACAAGAATTAACGTGGTTCACACGATCAGATTGATCGTGCTAGTCCACAGGGGCAACTAGGTTTTTCTTTTTTTTAGGTGCTACCAATGTTTACAAGTACAATGACATTAATATATATAGACAAACATAATTAGGGTTATCTCCTAATCAAGGAAACTAGGGTAGAAACTAGGGCCGACTCCTTTTGGGCTAGGGCCGGCTCCTTACTTTATGCCTCCCTTTTGTCTAACTTAGTTGGCCGAAGCCTACATTCCAACAATCTCCCACTTAGAGGCTTCGAAACACGTTCACCTGCACTCCTCTGAACTTCTGTAAACACCAACCGAGCTTGAGCTCCCCTAGTTGCCACCTGCCTTCTCAACATTATTCCTGAAGGCCAGTTGAAGTCATACAGAACTTCAGCTTATCCAGCGTCACAGACTTGGTGAACATGTCTGCTGGATTCTTTGCACCTGAGATATTCTTCAAGTTCATCGTACCATCACTGATCAGYCCTCTGACAAAGTGATACCTCATCCCAATGTGCTTTGTTTTCCCATGATAGACTGGATTTTTAGCAAGTTTCACTGCACTCTCATTGTCATAGTGTAACGAATAATCAGCTTGTTTTTTCCCAAGTTCTTCAAGAAAAGTCTTTAACCATACTAGCYCTTTACTGGCTTCAGCAACTGCCATGTATTCAGCTTCTGTTGTTGATAAGGCCACACTTTTCTGAAGTCTGGACATCCAACTAACTACTGTTCCTCCCACTGTAAAAATATACCCAGTAGTGCTTTTAAATGTCTTTTTGCATCCACCCAAATCAGCATC
>NW_020201185.1:52686-63415 GCF_001531365.2 Cynara cardunculus var. scolymus | reverse complement strand
TTTGATCTACCTCTGCCATTACCCCTTTCTGTCTTTCTACCTCTCCCTTCAGTGCTTAGCAAAGCACTAGATGATTCTCTAGAACTCCGTCTCCTTATGTCCTCTCCTAGGATGAAGTCACGAATGCCCTCAAAGGTGAGTTTAGAGGTTCCAACTGAACCACTAATTGCAGTGACAGTTCCTGACCAACTTTCCGGTAACGAGGATAACAAAAGCAAAGCTTGGACTTCATCTTCAAACTTAATATCAACAGATAACAAGCGCGATATAATGGTATTGAAACCATTAATGTGTGAGGTAACAGACATACCTTCTTTCATTTTGGTGTTTACTAACTGTCTTATCAGAAAGACTTTGTTAGAAGCAGAAGGTTTCTCATACATGTTTGACAAAGCTTTCATCAATCCACATGCAGTAGTCTTCTTCACAATGTTAAAGGCCACATTCTTGGCCAGTGTAAACCTGATAACAGTCAAGGCTTTTCTGTCTAGAGCAGTCCATTTATTGTCTTCCATCTCTACGGGTTTTATTCCTGTCAAGGCTTGATCCATGTCTTTTTGACACAGAAGATCCTCGATTTGCATCTTCCACCAACCAAAATCTTGTCCATCAAACTTCTCAATTATGGTTTTTCCGTCCTCAGCCATTATCCCAAACTTTTAGCAACAGTGGCAGCAGCAAACAGCAGCAACGGTAGACTATGGCTAGGGTTTCAGCGATTGAATGTAGCAGATCAAGAACCTAAAGCTCTGATACCAGTTGTTCGGACAAACGTTACACATGCAATACGCACAACCCTATGCACAACCCAAAAACAAGAGAAGAACACAAGAATTTACGTGGTTCACACGATCAGATTAATCGTGCTAGTCCACGGGGGCAACTAGGTTTTTCTTTTTTTTTAGGTGCTACCAATGTTTACAAGTACAATGAGATTAATATATATAGACAAACATAATTAGGGTTATCTCCTAATCAAGGAAACTAGGGTAGAAACTAGGGCCGGCTCCTTTGGGCTAGGGCCGGCTCCTTACTTTATGCCTCCTCCCTTTTGTCTAACTTAGTAGGCCGAAGCCTACATTCCAACACTGTTGTGGTGGTTGATTTTTTAACAGGTTTTTAACCTTTTTGTTTGGGGTACTGAGTACTGACTGGTCCATTGTATTGATATAGTCTTGTTTTGCCATTTTAATCGGCTGTTCAATCCTTATTCGCAATCATCTACGTATGCTTAGTAGTAGAGTCATTAATTTCCACCCATTTACCTAAAACTCCATTTATCTCAGTCTCAATGGTCTAATGAAAAACTCCATTTATCTCGGTCTCAATGGTCTAATGAAGAACTACAAGTTCTTCAATTTAAAATCTTTCAAGAAAACATCTAAATACACTTCCAAATTGGAACCCTAGTTGAGTAAAAGTTAACCAAATTGATCTTTTTAGAGTATCAAAACCAAACTAGAAATAGTTGGTCATATGGCTGATTTATACAATACGAGTAAAAGGTGATTTTCTTGATTTTATTGCTTCTCTTTTAGTTTGTAGTCATAATGGTTCTCGCTAGTTTTGGGCAGATGCAGTTCTCGTTATGAACCTCTTCCAATTTTTGGTGGTAACATTCCCTTTTGCTGTCTTTATGTCTGCTTTGTATTTTCATGTCTCCATACATGTATGTAGACGTATGTTTTTGTCTATTATTCTTATCCATGGAGTAAACACTTGACCCTAAGTTCCTCAATATTTCTTTGTTGGCCACGCAGATGTCCTGTTATTATACCTATGTGAGAAGGGTTCTTGCACCAAACATTCTATCAACATTATGTAGTATGTATGATCATTTCTTCCAAATGTTGTGTGCATACCACTGAAGGGATTGCGTTTGGTATGTGGAACTCGATGGGATGGATAAGACTAGTTGTGGAATAGTGTTTGGTAAGACTAGGACGGAACAAAAGAAGGAAATATTCAAGTAATTTTATCAAAATAACATTAACCATATAATTATCATACATGAGATATAACAGTCTAGATATATATAGACTCAGGATCAGGTAGGAAATTTTCCTTTCATAAGAACCGTAGGAATCACCTCAATGCCTGTGGATGAATCGTGCAACTTGATTCGAGGGACTTGATGGACGCAGCGATGTTTTCATAATTGAGGTGAATTTCGATGGCATGGACATGGAGCTTAACATAGTTTAACCTCCCTCATAATCCTTAACATACTTGAACATGACCATGTTATACGTGATCTTAATATACATTAACAACTCTAAACACTCCTCAATATATGTTAACATACCCCTCAATCTTAGTATACATTAACATGATAACTTTAACACATCTTGACCGGCAACCTTAAATCTTAACACACCTTGACTCAAGAAAACCTTAACCATCCCTATGTATATATATATATATATATATATATTATATATATATATAGGGGACATTTCATTAGTTAAAGGTTCATGGTTTTTTGTCGTTAGATAAAAAGATCAACACATTTGAAGGCTCAAAAGTGTTTCTACCTTTCTCACCAAAACTTCTATTCTCTTTCTATATATATACACACACACATAGAGAGAGAGAGAGGAGAATCAAATAAAAACCATAAAAATGCTACAAAACATATGAGAACCGATGCCAACCATTTAATGAGTTTCATGGATTCTAAATGGGCCACATGTTTATTCTTTTGTTTGTTTGTTTCATACATGAAATGTATGTACATGTTTTTTTCTCATGCAAAACAATCCTGAATGCTTCATATATAAAACAATTTCACATGTATGGTTTCATATGTGAAACAACATATAATAATTGGTTCTTATGTGAATCCCAACTTAAAATGAAACCCATTGAATGGTTGGGAACTTGGGATTGGATCTCATGGGTTTTTATTTGATTCTCTCTATATGTATATTATCATCTCAAAAAAAAAGTTTTGATGTGGGAAAAAATGATCTTTAGGTAAAATTGTCCCACTTTCGTCAATGTTCTCCCGAAAAGGTGGGACTAAAAATGTCAATTTATCCCACCTTGTCCCAAGCCTATGCCGTACCAAATGTGGGACAAAACCTTTTAGTCATGTCCAATATAGTCCAATTTCATGTACCCAAGCCTAACATGTACTTTAGCATCCAGATTAGTACCAACATATACTAGTTGGTAAGAATAACTTCAAAACATAAAGTCTTCCTTGAATGTTTCATTTTTTGGAAATTTACATGTTAAGGTTACATATCTACGATACTATTACACGATGTATTGGTTAATGGTGTTATGTACAACATGATTTCTCAAGAAACAAAATTTAGCATTTTAGATCTGTGGCAAATACACAATTTATTTCTAATATGTGTAGATGATTTTAGTGTCATCAACGAATTTGGTGTAATTATGATTTACTTGGATCGATCAATGTGATAAGGCGAACGTTAGTGAGTTACGAGGTGTGGAGTGCACCTCACAAATGTTGCCCCTATCACTTAGAGTTTAGATTGCCATAAGGCGGGGGTCAAGGGGGCTGCGCCCCCTTTCAGGATTTCAAGGGACAGAGCTCCTTGGTGGTGGTCCTGAAGTTTAAGAAGAGTTAAATTTAGAGAGGTCTAGTTTCAGGATGATGTGGACGAATTTCAGAAGGTTGGAAACCTTCTTGAATTTGTTTCTGACTTGAGGTTTGTGCAACCAGACTTGTGGTTTCTGGACTATACAACCAGACATGTGGTTTGTGGACTATACAACGAGACTTATGGTCTGTGCGATCAGAGTTCGGATACAGTTGTTACTGTTCCCTAACCTTATCCATTCACGGTTATAACCTCTCTTAACCGCCCGTAACTGTTGATCTCTCATATAAATATGTAAACGAGAATCTGAGTATATACAAGGGCTCGATCTCACAGGCTTTGAGATAGAGAGTTTCTCTTGGATTATCCCAATACAAAATTCGTGATATCTGAGTATAAGGGATGAATTATTGTATTTGGAAAGTGAACTTTCACGATCCGACGAGATTATCCGGTCCATGAATCATCTCTGAATCCTAGTCTCTAACAATATGTGCAACTGGGACGTCCAATTTTCACGGGATGGAGGGAGGATAACTATTTGTTTGAATATGTAAAACCCTATAACAATCAGTTTTGGCTGGTAAGGGAAGTTCCATTAGGAACCCAAAATTGATTAGGAACCCGAAAACCTCCCACAACATGCCACGTGTCTTCAGGATGAATATTCATCATGAATAACACATTCATGATAAATATGTTACAACATTCATGATGAATAACACGTCCATATTCGTGATGAATATGCCATGTGTCGCGTTGTGGGCAGTTCTTGGTTCCTAATCAATTTTAGGTTTCTAATGGAACCTGCCCTGACCATCGGGCATCCCATATCGACCATTTGTCGCATCATCTCTTTTTTTAAGCTTGCAAGAATGATATTATGTTGATCTTCATTTAAGGCACCAGTGAAAAGTAAACCAGTGGACATAAGGTGGTTCTAGAGGTAGCAAAATGTGTTGGGATCGTTGGTTGGGTAACTAGCCGCATTGGATTCACGTCAAAACTAAAATTCTTTTGTGCAGGTCAAAAAGTCATATTGGGTTCACCAAGAAATGCTTTATGTTGTTCTTCTTTATACAAATAATTAATGTGTTTATATAAATGTTTTGTTTATACAAATGTTACTCATTGTTTATATAATGTTATGTGAATGTAGTGATAGGATCGGACGTGATCTATAGCGAAGAAGCGGTGACAGATTTGTTAGATACGTTGGTAGAACTCAGTGGGATTAACACAACAATTATTCTGGCTGGAGAACTTCGAAATGGTAATAGCTTGAGATGTTATATTCGCTTGCTTTTGAAATCAGTCACTCCACTCGTTCGGGTAGATGTCATATTTGAAGCTGTTGGTTGTTTAGCAGATGCTATCCTTGAATACTTCTTGGAAGCAGCAATGGAGGAGTTCATGATCGGTCGGGTTGATCAAGCAGGTTGGCATCCGGATTATCGCAGTCCACGTGTTGCTATGTATGTGCTGGTTATGAAATGATCATATATACATACATATATATATATACATACATATATATATATACATACATATATATATATATATATATATATACATACATACATATATATATATATATATATGTATATCGTTATTAGTTCAAGAACCAATCCCCGTATGGCTATATATATAGTAATAGTATAGCTGGAAGTTTTGTTTGTTTTTAAGAAGATTCGGAAAACCATTGATGTTTTGCATACATCTTCTGTCGGGTATTCAACATACATAGAAATGGTGTGTTATCCCTATTCAGCTACAAAAATGACACCCGTACCCCTTATTTAAAGCATTGTCTCCTTCCCAAATGAGACAGCCCATCGTCAACCTCTTTATGATTTTTTGTTTTGATGTTCAAATAATTAATATTGGGGGGTAAATCGGTCATTTATGTTATTCAGACTGTTGGTTCAAATAAAAAAAGTAAACAACACCCATTTATCTAGACAGACAAATTTATCCGTACAGGACTTTGTGATTCATGGAAATATACCTATAGGATAATGTGTTAAATCATTCCTTGTAATATCTACAAGTGAAAAATGTAATTGGAAAAGGCTTGGAGAAGAATAGCATCTGAAAATAGAATAAAATGATATTTATAAAGCCATGATGAGTTATAGGCTTAAATTGCTGTTTGCTAAACATTTATTTAGTAAATGCTTATACGGTCACTTTATCTTATCATATGTACATGACAAATATTGAGAATCTTATTCGATAAGAGCGATGACAAGGGCTGAGGTAAGCGCTTACCGGATGAATTGTAGCATACGATGCCGTTTTACTGGATTATAATCTTACCCGTTAAGTTAAGTGAGAACATTGATTCTTGCTAGTAAGTGGTTATCGGGTAAGTGTTGAGTAAACGGACTCTCAATATTGTTGATCGCGATGAGTGTAAAATGCCTCAAAATGCTCCATTTGACCCAACGTACAACATACGAGGGCTTAAAAATGAGCATCGAGGATTCATTCCAAATCTTAACGAAGAAACACACCGAAAATTCCAAATAAAATGTTTCAGATTATGATGCTTCAAAAGTTAACATGTTTTTACAAAATTATATAGATTTACAGATATATTTAGAGTTGTGATCAAGTATGCTGATTACAATGACATTACAAATATGAGATATGCATGGCATTCTCAGCTGGTAAAGAGACGGTGTGACTTTGACCAAATACAAGATAGGTCTAGGTTCGACCTGCGTTAGCTTTGGTCGCTGAGTGAGCCAATAATGCTCCTTCACATTGGTGTCGTTTGAGGCGGGTTCCGTGTGGAGCTGATTTGAGTTACAGGTAATCAACTTTTTGCCAAAATATGAGATATGCGTGCAAGGACAAGCGGCGAAATTGGATGAATATGAATATGGGTTTTTAATGATAAAAGAAAATGAATTGCAGTTGAAGATCATCGTCGAATTTTATTTTATTTTCCTAAACATGCAAGGGAAAAGTATTGAATATAACGGTTTGGTTCCGTAAGAAGGGAAGTTAAGAATAATCTAAATCTGCCCACACACAACTGTCGAAAATTTTATTTTATTTTAGTTCTGTCTAAAATCCATTGAATTTCAAGTATTTAAAATTTTTAAAAATATGTATTTCCTCTATATAGAGTAATCTAAATCTGCCTACACACAACTACAAATAGAATAATCTAAAACTGCAAATAGAGAAATCTAAATTTGTCCACATATAACTACAAGAAGAATAATCAGTGGTGCAAATGCAGTTTGTCTAGCTAAAATTAGGAGGGGGAAGGGGTGGGGTAAAGCTGATTGGAGCACCAGTGAATCTAGCGACCTGCTTCATCATTTGTCCCATTTGTTCTACAACGGTTTGATGTACCTGTTGCTCTATTTACTGTTCACACCTCTATTAAAATGTCCGTTGTTGCTCTGCAATCTGCTCATCTCTCTTTTTAAGCTCCTCTTTCAGGTGTCGTACCTTCATTTATTCAACATAAACAATTAATATCAATCAAACGTAATATAAGTTTATTAGATAATAAATGTATGAGTATATATATATATATATATATACACACACACACATATATATACATACCTCATCAAAAATCACCTGCTTAGAGGACTGTATGGTACTAGAGTTGGAACAGGGGTACCGATCATCACGTATTGTGGATCGTGTGGCACATCAACTCATAAATCCTCCCCTTTTTCACTTCTTCGGCAACTTCCGTCCACTCATCAACGTCCCCTAACTGTGGCTAAGAAGCCATGTCCTCCCCATACTTTTGGACGACCAGTTGCTGATACCGGGACTACAATTGCAAAACATGATAAGAACAAAAATTAGCAGCCTCATGTCTGTAAATTGAACATATCCAGAATAAATCAAGTCTAGCGTTTGCCCAATAATTGGCAACGCAAACTACGTTAAAGACTTTATAACCACATTAAGACCCGTTAAGGTCCATTGCGACTCGTTTATGCTTAATATGACCCGTTAAGATCCGACAAGACCTATTAAGGTCCATTATGACTCAATTATGCATAATATGACTCATTAAGATCCGATATGACCCATAAGTACATTATAAATCAGTTAAGCCTAATATGAGTCATTAAGATCTACCAAGACCCATTAAAGTACATTATGACTCATTTGGGCTTAATTTGACCCATTAAGGTGCATATGAGTCACTTAGGCCTAAAATGACCCATTAATATTTGACAAGACCCGTTAAGGTACATTACGACCCAATTAAGCCTAATATGATTCATTAAGTTTCTAGACCCATTAAGGTACTTTATGACTCACTTAGGCGTCTGAGTCGCCTTGGGAGTAATCAACTTTCCCGACCCGCTTCCGAATGCACCTTCCGACCCTATTTTTTTCCCATAGTTCACTTTAAACCACTCCACTATAGACACTTGATGCTTCTCTATTTTGCTACAATAGACAACATGATTGTTAGTTGATAAAGAATTGCAATAAATTTGAAAAAGAAAAATTATATATATATATATGTGTGTGTGTGTGTGTGTGTGTGTGGAGGTTCAAATGAGAACACCCCATTTTAAGAGAACACGAAAACACTCTTATCACATGTGATAATATGCGTGAGGGGACCTGTGATGTGCGGATGACGTGTTCTACAACTTAGGCTGCGTCAAATGTTGTCTGCGTCTATGATTTAACATTCCATGTGATGGTCTTGATGGATTATAGTATCATATTAACAACAATCTTATCACATGTGATAATACTTGTGAGGGGCTTAGTGGTGTAAGGGCGACTTGGCCCGCAACCAAGATCGCATCGAAAATCACCCTCGTCTTTGATTTAGTATCACATGTGTATCATATGTGATGGAATAATAGTATCACATGTGATTGTCTATAGTAAAAGGTTGTTCTCACTCGTGCTGCGTGTTTCTATTACGTCGGCCAGATAAGGATAAGGCGTCTTCAAAAACAAGCAGGTATATATATGTAACATATTTACATAACTGAGGCATTGATTAAACAACTAGTCTTCTTGCGTCCTTAGGAATCTTGATTGCTCATCCGTCCCTGAGTTAGACCCTGAACCTGCTGTGACATCCGTCACCAAACCAGGTTAGTCAACCGTAACTCGAAACCTAACGTTAGCCCTTTTAGTAAATTTATGTGCTCGCATGCTTTCTGAAACATAAGGTGTGAAATTTTAGGAGTTGGGTGGGTTCATTTTTTTTTCCTTAAGTACTCTAGTCATTCTAATAGTAGAGGAAAGCTAAGTGTTTATAATTCCTAAGTTGAATTTCTTTTCCCTAGTACATAAATGGGTCTATACAAATGTTTTATGTGCATTGTACCGGTGACTAAAAGTCTTAAGCAAATGATTTGAGTTAATAATGTTAACTAGTTAGGTTGTTTAAAAAAAAAACTAATATTATCAAAAGAGCTTATCATATAAAGAGATAAATCAAATAGTTTTAAATAAATTAAATAATATATATATATATATATATATGTATAATTATCCATGGAATTTCAAAATTTAATAGTTGGTTGTGGATAATCTTCAAATCTTCTTTATCTCATACTAAACYYTAATTACTCTCATTCCTAAGAAAAATCAAAACACATCATTCTCTCTCTCTCTCTTTTTTTTCTCTCCTTTTGCTTGACCAAGAATCATCATCATCATCAAGTTATTCAAAACTTTGTTCTTGAAGCCTACAAGTGATATCTTCATCACAAATCGTTGAGTTSGTAARAACCTTCACCTTGTTTGTCTTTCTATCGTCTTCATGGTCTTCATTCGATTGTTAATGTAACTCTAATGGATGGAATATATATTTTTGATTAAAAACATTTAGATTTTATAAAAGAATAAGTTTTGATGAGTCTTGGTTAATAACAGAGTCCTTGGTGTGGTTATTTAGTAAAAACAATGTCGCTTGATCCATTCCAGAATCTAGGCAGAAAATGTGTTGACTTGGAGAGGCCGTATCTCAGTCATAACATGGAGTTAAAATACAAATTTTGGGTCTAGGTTCAATTTCAATGAGTCCACTTTCTGTTCCAAGTGGTTTCGTGTCAAAACAACAAAATTAACTTGGTCAAAAAGCCTTTACCGTTCAGGGTCGCAAAACTGGAATTTTTGGGACAGAATCTAGGACGTATTGGGTGCCTCACAACTCCCTCTTTTTTTCGAATTCTTTGGTAAAACTTTTTCTGGATTGAGTTCAATATGTCTATTAGTCTCTGTAAAAATTCCAGAATTTTTGGAGGTCTTTAAGTATTTTATTTTGTATATAACTTTCTGTTGCGCAAAACAGAACAATTTACTGACTTGTACTTTTATATTATTTTTTTTAAAATTAGTAAAACATTAATTAAAATTAAGGAAAATTTCTGAAAATACCTAAGACTCGGAAGTCTATACCATTAAATTTTGGAACCTTATCTAATTCATTTAAGGTATAGGAAAAATTCTTGAAGTAACCTAAAATTTCGGTTAAGAAACCAAACTGATAAAACTTGGGCAAACCATCGATACTTAGGTCGAGGTGACTACCCACAACTAATTGACTTATAGTTTTACAACGCTCGGTAAAATTGTCGTTTAGAAATACCAGGCCAATCATGTATATTCCATCGATTACGAGATTACAATGGTAAGGCTTTAAGCCATGGCCATATGTAGCTCACACACACCCTTGTTTAATTGTAGATTACTTGTTTGACCTCTCGCATACCTAATACCATCCACACACAGGTGAGTTTTGTGGCCCCTTTTACTTATATACTTCTTTTGGGGGGAGGGGGAAAATGATACTCAAAAGCTATTTAACTGTTTTTAAGCTGTGTTGAACCCTTTTCTTTTATTTATTTGGACAATTTGTGTGTTTACTATTGCAATGAAAGTACTAGTGCTTGATTCCTATATGAGATGTGATTCCTATATTCCTATTAAGCCAACGGTTTAGCTCCAGCTGGTAGATGACATGTTTGGAAACCTATCATGTTCTTGTTGTATGATTAAATTGGTTATATAATTATTCCTATGTATTAGTGCTGAATTGCGATATTTGTATACACACTGTTGTCCTAAACGCTCTCGATGCATAGCAAATCCTCTTTTGTTATTTAAACCTACGAGCTCACCAACATTATGTTGAC
>NW_020201185.1:50013-52676 GCF_001531365.2 Cynara cardunculus var. scolymus | reverse complement strand
TTTTTCTTTTTTTCTTTTAGGTTCATGAATACACTTATTCGAATTTGTTGGGGGTGATTCTCTAATCTTTGAGGTTGTTGTTTGAAACTCGTCCCAGGTTGTGGGAAGTACTTTTGTTTGAAATTTTGTTGACTATGTGATGCCATGGAATTGTCTAACCACGRCACAAGTCTCCACTTGTGACGAGGAAGAGACGTCATGACACTTGGATTAGTATTCATTTAGTGAGTTCTCTATTATCATATCATTGTGTTATAACAATCCTCTCCATCACACTTCGCATTTCCGCCTAGGCGGGGTGTGACATATTGGTATCAGAGCCATTGGTTATAGAGAATTAGGTGGATTGACCTAGACTATAACCTAAGAACCCAAATGTAGTATGCATGGTAGGAACTATGTGTGCATTTACGTACGTGTGTATTACTCATAGACTCTTAGCAATAGCAGGAAGTTGTTTTCTTTATGTGCACTTAGTGAAACACCTAGCTTTTGTTTCTATTATGACTGGCCATTTCTTCAGCCATGGCACCTACCAAGTACCCGTCAACCATCATCCCTCCATCACTTGGGTCCGGAACAAAGGCGCGTCGACTTAACGGTAATAGACCATTCTTCAAGGTAACGAATCGTAAGCGAATCACACCAGGTCGAAAGTTTACCTTCACTCTTTTACCGAAACACTTTGAGGAATCATCAGAGTCATCAGAGGAAGAGGAAGAGCCCTCGGAGGAGGAGAACGAGAAACAACCCATGGAGGAGGAGAGTAAGGAAGAGCCTTCCAAGGAGCCGACGGAGTATGACCCGTCAGAGGAGCCCCAGGAGGAGTTACCCGAGGAGGATGAGGACTCGGATACCGTATCTGATGCTCGTTGTGGACCTGAATCGGGACGCATCCATCGTGAACACTCACCCGATCCGGAGGAATAGACTAGCACTTGCGAGAGCAGGGTTGGATCCAAGTGGCGCTCAGTCTAACCATCTCCCACCTTTCATGTTGACATTCCTTAGGACGTCAAGCCTCATTAGTGATTAATAGGAGAAGGATTTATTTATTATTATTATTAGTATTACTATTTTGTTTAGATCTTATTTTATTTGAATTAGTCGAACCTATCACTRTAGGGTGCTTTGGAGTATTATTAGACGCTATTGGGATACTTATTTTACTTATTTTCTTGGTTGGAATATTTGGTTGTAATATGGCTTGTTATGTGGTTTGATACCTACCTATAGATGGGGTGTATGACNATGAATACACTTATTCGAATTTGTTGGGGTGCTTCTCTAATCTTTGAGGTTGTTGTTTGAAACTCGTCCCAGGTTGTGGGAAGTACTTTTGTTTGAAATTTTGTTGACTATGTGATGCCATGGAATTGTCTAACCACGACACAAGTCTCCACTTGTGACGAGGAAGAGACGTCATGACACTTGGATTAGTATTCATTTAGTGAGTTCTCTGTTATCATATCATTGTGTTATGACAATCCTCTCCATCACACTTCGCGTTTCCGCCTAGGCGGGGTGTGACACCTGCTGAGGTGAAATAAAATAAAATCTCGACAGAGCAAAATTTCCCAGTGAACAAATAATAAAACCAGAGATAACAGAATAAGAAATACATAACCGAAAGAAAACATTACGATAAAAGCTGAAATTGCATCAAGTGTAAATCTCAAAAATTGAAACTCATATAATTAAAAGTCAAGGCCAGAAGGTCATCCATATCATTAAGATACGTTTTTTCCTTAGTAGTCCAATCAGACGTTGTCATGGAATGGAAGTGTCAGGCACTACACTGTCTTTGATATTCGGCTCTGTCTGGTAACCAGTGGAACACCGATATTTGGCTGTATCCCGATAACTAGAATTTCAGTCAAAGGATTCGTCCAACATTCTCTATTCGACTTGGCCATAACCCTTACGAGAACAACATGACTATTTTAGCCATCATGGAGGCGTTTCAACACCCGTGTCCCAAGTAGTGATGGCCAAAATTCGGTCCCGGGCCAGAACAGTGTCGGCTGTAATCGGTCCGGTCCCGTCGAATAAACTTAGGCCCGGTTTAGGTGTTTTGTAACCGGTTATGGGTAACCGGTCCCGGTCCCGGTCCCAACCGGTCCCTACAAAAAAAGAAAGATATTTTTTTTTAAATTTTTTAAAATTTTTTATAATTTTTTTATTGATATTTTTTGAATACATTATAAAATTTATAATTGAGGTCACTCAAATATATTTTAAAAATGTGTTTTATTATAAATAAATTTTCATTCAAATATTCAATTACATTCAAATATTCAGTTTTTTGAAAATATACTGGCCCCGTTTACTAATCTCTTACCGCCTTTTACCCGGCTCTTACCCATTAAGAGATGCTTACCCGGGTAAGAGGTAAAATTGTTTACTAAAAAAAAAAAAAGGCTATGACCGTCCTCTTACCATGGTCAGCAAAAAAATTCAATCTTACCATGGTAAGAGGTCTATTTTCCGTCTCTACCCTCTCTTCTAAAACCCTAAAAGTGGATGAGTTTTCTTCATACCAAGTGCGACAGCAGCTTCTTCAGGTATGGTTATTGATTTTTAAGAGATCTCTTCTTCCTTCTATTGATATCTAACATCCTAATCGATTTCTTGATTTCTTCCCTTTTTCCGATTTCATAAAT
>NW_020201185.1:15314-46780 GCF_001531365.2 Cynara cardunculus var. scolymus | reverse complement strand
CATTGCACATGATTCTCGAGTTCTGACAGAAGTTGCATTTAACCCAACTTCAGGATTTCCGTTTCCTCCACCAAGTATGTTTCATTTTTTTTTCTTAACATTTAAACCTCATTATGATTTATACTTTTAAATTGTATTTTGTSGTTACAGGTAAATATTATCTTTGTGATGCTGCATATACCAATACTCGTGGATTTATGACCCCCTATCGCAATACAAGGTATTGGTTAGCAGATTTTCGACGCCGACGTGCCTTGACTAAGGAAGAACGGTTCAATCATGCCCATGCGCAACTTAGAAATGTCATCGAGCGTGCATACGGGGTCTTGAAAGCAATATTTCCAATTTTAAGACAAATAGCTCCTTACCCTTTCCCAATACAAAAAGATGTAGTGATTGCTTGTTTTGCAATTCACAATTTTATAAGGAGATGCAATATTCAAGATCGCCTGTTTATGGAGTATGATGAAAACAACATGTTTACTATCGAAGACCAAGACGAAGGAATCGAGGAAGAAAGCATTGAGGAAGATGTTGAAGAAACACAATGGGGTCCCCAAGGCAATGAATATATGACTGATTTGCGTGATCAGATTGCAAATCAATTAATGTTGAATGCTTGAAATTAATATTTGTAAGCGAACTATTTGTACGCAAACAATTATGTTAAAGACTTGTAATGACTTTTTGTTCGTTGTTGATGGTTTGTTGTTGTTTCCTTTGTTGGTCCTTATTTTAATAGTTTGCTTTTAGAAAATTTGACTTTTTATTCTAAATTATGAAAATCGGTAATATGTTAATATATTGAGTATCAATATATCTTCGTAAGCAAAAAAGAATTTGAAATTATATTTAAATTTTTTGATAAATAACATTTTATGTTAGCTCTTAATACAATACATATGGTAAACAATAATTTTCAATCAGCACTTACTCCAGAAAGAGGGACATAATGGTCTTTTTGACATAATCATCACTTAATACAAAATGTTTGGTAAACAAGAAAATCCAATCAGCACTTACTCCAGTCAGACCTCTTACCACAGTCAGACCTCTTACCCCAATCAGCACTTAACCAAAAATGTTGGTAAATGGCCCCTTATTCATCATCGATATCCCATGTCAGATTGATCTGAAAAGTTTCAGTCTCTTGAATTCTTCTAATAAGAATTCCAAGTTGTATGAATTCCAAATCTCGGACTTTCGTCCTTGTTCAGTATTCGTTTGATGCATCATGTTGTTTACTGGCATTTTGTAATACAAAGACAAAAAGAAATGAGAATTGTAAAGTGAAAGTGAGAAATGAATATGAGCCGAAGTCACAAAATATAGCGAGAAACCGAGAATTGTAAAAGTCTTTTTTATGTTTTTTGCGTTTTGTAAGTTGGTATGTAAATCCATACTCCATTACACTTATATATAGGGCCTAAAAGACCAAAAAGACCAACGGTCATAAACGGCTATATTTAAAAAAACGGCTAGTTTCCATTACCTCAAAGTGTTTGAGCCTAGTCAAAATTAAATTCAATAATCTCAAACGTAGGGGCCGTTTATCAAACGTTTACTGGGTAAGCGTTTACCAAGTAACATTAACTCACCAAATAAATATGGTAAGGACCAAGAATCTTACCCGGTAAGAGCGAGACAAGGTCCAAGAGTCTTACCCGGTAAGTGAGGGTGACGACTCTTACCATGTTAAACGCTTATCAGGTAAATTGTTGCATACAATGTCGTTTTGGTGGACTAAAATCTTACCCGATAAGTAAATAATAGTGTTAAATTTTACCGTCAGAACTTACCAGGTAAGTGTTTGGTAAACGAGTCTTAATAGTCAAATGAATAATTAACATTATATAGTAACGGATCAAATTTCTCAATTACCCAAAATTATTATACCAAAACGTCACATAAAACACAAAAGAATTCTGGATAAAAACTTGACTACCTTAACCTTTGCGAGTGTACATAACGATCAAGATTCCATGAGATGGTTAATCATCACAATTGATTACCCGCGTATTGACGCGAAATAGATATTCGTATCTTGGAGGTGTTTTAGAAGTATGATCACACGAATTCCGAGGCTTATGAACAATTTTTTCCTTCTAAGTTATCTACATTTATTATCAATCAATTGAGAAGTTTGGGATCAATTTCAGTATGAATGAAATGTTCTATATAAGAATCATTAACATTTCATTATAAACGCTACGCTCGCTATGAACAATAAAGATTACGGTTTCGACATGTTAAAAAGGGCCATATTCATGTTCATATACTTTCATAAGTAAGATGTTTACATGCGGGTTTCATTTCAATGATGAAACGATGTAATACAATGGTTCTACAAAAAAAAACGACTCGAACTCGATAAGTTAAAACCGTGAAAGGATGGTTGAAAACAAGGGTCAATGAACTAAAATCGCTAGGTGGTATTGTACCATAGCAGAGGACCATGTTTATGGTCCTAGTTCACCGATGAGAGAGCCGAAATCAGTCGCCATACGAGCAAACGTTATCGACATCACATTGAAGCATGTTTTTATACTATGAAATGCATAATGAATGTTTGTCAAATATGAAACATGGCACTGAAATATTTATAACCGTGAAATCGTTGAAAATTTATGTCACGTGATTACTCGACAAGTTTATTACAACTACTGTTATAAGAACCTCATCTCCGTTGAGTTTTCGTACAAGAATCTTGATTCTTATCTTTGTTAGTTTCTTATATATTCTATTGACTTTATAAATAGAACCCACAAAACGGATTCTCGTAAGTAGTGCCGTTGTGAAGTTTTATATAGGTTCTTAATTCGGTGAGGTAGAAATGTTGTGGCAAGCAAAAGTAGGTTCTTATAAGAACCTCCGTTGGAGATGCTCTTACATTACATGCATTTTACTCTTTGGAGTAGACTTTGAATTTGCAAACATTCCACCTCCAAAGACCCGACCGATGATTTGGCATTTCAAAAATAACGGTAAAACGGTAATGATAGCGTATACGCGATCAAAAAGAAGCATTGGGTAATCATTCATTAAAGCTTGTGTGTATGGTTGGTATTTGTGTCGTAGCCATCTTCCGGAATGCTAGACCTAATTTCTTATGTGCACGACATTGACACAAGGTAAAAAGGGTATACAAAAACTATTTAGAAATCATCTTTGGCTTGTCGGATCACACCCAATGCCTCTGCGTCGCTCGCATCCATTGGAATATTCAATGTCCGACGTATTTCTCGACTTGAAGTACGCAAGAAAGGATTACATAACTTCTCCTTCTTTAGAGTGGTTGGAATCTGTGCACAAAACAGCAATATGACTTCAAAATTTGATTGAAAAAAAAACGTTCACTTTTTGAACAAAAGCGCAATGGAAGATACAACTCGAACAACATGCAACACTTCGGGGCCGTTTACCAAACGCTTAACCATGTGTCACTTACTTTACTTGGTGAGCATGCCAAGGACTTGGCACCGACAATCTTACCCGGTAAGAGGCATAGCATAGTAAGGACCGAGAAACTTAGCCGGTAAGCGCATACCGAGTAAAAGACACTTACCAACAATCTCTTTTTACGACCAAGAATGTTATCCGATAAGGTAAGTAAGGACGGTGACTCTTGCCGGTAAACTTTTGGTAAACAACCTCTTATCTCTTTGGATGACCTATGAAATTGCAACGTTCCCTTTTTGGAGTATATATGTAAAAATTACATATTGGTCTACTTTCAAACAAAATGGTTGGTCTACTCAAGGGTTTGCTTGGCTGTTAACTACAAGATTAGTCGAAGAAACATGATCCGTACACCCACAATTACCAAAGAAAATCGAGCATGGTATTGATTTTGTTCTGCAAGAAAAAAAGCTAACCTCCTATGGATGTTTCATACTCATTCCTTTCTCATCTCCTTTTGCAACTTTTAGTTCTGAAACTGAACTTTTTGAATAGTTCTTTTTTTGGTATTACCAGTGATCACTAAAAAGTTATAATCCCTTCTTTCGACAAGCATTTCCTTTGGTTACTTGATTCCTCACCTCCTAAACCTATTCCAAATTCAATTAAATTGATAAGATATCAAACCTTTTTTCACAATCTCAAGCATGGAATCCTGTTTGTTCTCTTAACTTTATTCCAAATGCTGGCCATCTCTAGCCCAGATTTCTTGTTCATGCACCCAGAGGAAAATTAAGAAGCGAACAAGTAAGAAAATCATAGGTGGCTTGAAACTTTTCAGTAATAAAATCAACCTAGCTTCTCAAGAGATTTATTGCAATCCCAAGGATCTTCTTATACCCTTAGAGATAACCAAAAGCTGCCAATCCAATCTAAATCAAGAACTTAAGGCCATTCAATCAAATGAGATCATCTCCAGACCCAGAATCAAGTCCAACTCAAAAAGGATTGCAAGCATCGGGGCAATCTATTTGGTTTTTGGTTCCGCAGTTGGATTTAAGACTTTATTTGTGCTTTTCTCCTTGCATCGGGTTTTCCTTTTCTGTTTTGGGCAATCTCGGACCTTTTAGGCTTCATGTTTGCTTTTAAACTCTGCCTTTTTATTTTTTATTTATTTGCCTTGCCTTTTCTAAAAGGTACTCCTATGTGGTATTTTAGACAATTTATTGGTAGTTGTTCACTTTTATTAAGGTACATGGTTGCAATTTTCATGGGACGAAAGGAGTGGATAGTTCTGTATATACTCAAAAGCACCAGACAGCAGGATGAGGGTTTAGTTTTCATAAGATAAGGGAAGGCAGGAACACATCATAACTCAAAATGAGTAAATTACCGTTGGCAAGTTCTTTTTGCAAAGATGGGCTATATTGGCTGCATATGACTGCAGTTCCTCATTCCCAGGCTCAACAGACAGTGCAAACTTCGAATTACTCTGTCGATAGAATGCCCACCGTTAAACTTACAAGCTTGATTATAGACCACACGAAGAGCAATGGTAAAGAAAAACATCACTTACCAACGTATATTCATGACCACAATATATATTTGTGTCTTCTGGCAACAATATTAACTTTCCAAGGGACTCATGCATCTGAACCACAAAAGCGAACACCTTTCAGCTCTTCTCATCCACAAAAGCATATGTAATGATTAAACTTAGATAAAACCGTCGTCACTAGTTAGCAAAACATAATTTGGCATTAGTTGGTATCGGAAATATATCTTGGTATACATTAGAACCGATAAGTAAATCACTTGAAAAATATCAAAATATCAGAATCGGGATCGTCATTGATGCGTAGTCAAATTTCATAGAGAACTTCAGAGAACACAATAATCACACAGCAAAGGAATCTCCTGAAGGGAATTTGGATCAACTTATACTTCACATGTTCATTCTGATTCATCTACACATATGGATAGATGTTGTAGCCGTGAACATTTAGACATGTATGTTTTTCTCCCTCCTACTTCATTAGAGATACACTTTGACCTTTTAAAATCACTTTCCAGTTGATATGCACTTATAACTACTGTATTTGCTAAAATCAAATAGATTTGTATCAATTTTATATTTATGAACTCACAAATTAACTTCCAAAAGAAGATGACCTTATGTTTAACAATATTTTTTCCATAATTTACATCATGCAACAGAGGTAAACAATAAAAAGAGAGAGATTCAAGTAGATATGTACTCTTAAGTAAGCCCTATATCTTGAACACTTCTCCTAAAGTTGGAGCATATATGTTTAACATGCCCAACTTTTCATATATATATATATATATATATATATATACGTGATCCTATAAGCAATCTTGTCATATTCAGCAACCTCTTGAAGGCTCCATAGACAAAGTTATATGAGCAGTACAAACTACTTCCTGGCAAACATAACCACAATTAACTTTAGTCAATACAGTTTCATCAACCCAGCTAAAGGATCTCCCAATTCCTGAGTCAACAAATCATACCTAGGTCACTTCATAGTCTCTACAAGGCTTTGCTTGATATTCGGACATGGCAGTAGAAAAAAACTATATCATACTTTTTACTCTACCATGACACGAGATTTCTTCCAAAGTAAATACAATGCCCTATGGTGGATCTCCGACCATATAGGCAATCTGCATAACTAGCATAAGAGTAATCCGGAGATCCGTATGCCCATGATGAGTGTAGAAGATGCATTTCCCTAATGTCCCCTTGAGATACCTCATATGCACATGAACCGACTTACCACACCCATCCGGATAAATAATGTATGGTCTTGTGACCATTAGATATCACAACTAGTCTTCAGTATCTCCTCAAGATCATCAAGTAGCTCGCTGCCATCCAGATACAACTTGATATTTGGACCTCTGATAGGATTTCTTGGAGACCAAAGATTTGGGTAACAAACTAGGGCTGGGGTTTGTATGGCTAGCTTAGACGGGAGGAAGGGGTCTGAGAGGTAGAGGATAGGGTTAGTGAGCCATAGATTAGACCTGTGAATCCTAGGTTAGACTAGAGGTATGTTGTTCTTCCCACCTCGATTAGTATTTTGGTTTGTCTGGTTGATTTTGGTTGCTTACTTCTAACTCGGTTTTCATAATTTAATATTGCCTTTCGCATGTTAAAATTGAACTTCTCGAATGTTCTTCCTATGATCTTTTTACGATTCTTTTGAACAATCTTTATCCTTTTTTTGCACACTATGCACAATCCGGAGGTCATCACACAGCCCCTCTACTCTTCTAGTGGAGGTCAAATCTGCGTACAAATCACCTCCCCAAGACCCCACTTTTGGGTGGGATATACAGGGTTTGTTTGGTTGGGTTTAAGAGTCTACTATTTACCATCTAGCATCGTAATTGTAACACCCCATTCACGCAAAGGAAAAGAGAGTTACTTCGAACCATAAACAAAAGAAAAGCTTAAACCCAAATACTTGCTATCCTCCATATAATTTAAAACGACCCAACCAATAAAAACCATCCAAATACAACTCTTGATCAAAACCAACTTATCAACAAATAGAGGATAACCAAAACAAGAACTAAAGTCGCAATAAACATATACTCCTTGAAGTCTTGAGCTTGGTCTACTCTCTCACTTAGTCCCTGCAACCCCCTAATTACATGTCGCAAAAAAAGCTATGCAGCTAATCTAAACACTAAGTGCGCTAATATATATACACACACACATATATGGCAAAAGCAAGCACTACGAAAGCGCAAAAGATGATCATAGGTTATCAAGCAAATAAGAGTTTACACTTCACAAACAAAACCAAATACCGAATCAAATGAAATTATTTATGATGGATAACCAAATACAAAACTCAAACGAATCACTTATAGGGGTAGAAGCTCGAAAATGCATACGCTTGTGTAACATTTCACAACAAGTGTCAGCCATATAGCCACACAAGCATATACGCATACCAAAATGTGAGATATGGCGTTGGGCACTACACCGCCATACACCCTACAAGCAAATCAAATATGCTAGGATTTCGAACAAATAATGTACATGGATTTCACATATACGCATACCAAAACATATAATTATAACAGATATGTATTCATGTAGTTATCGAACAAATAATATAAACATGGATTTCAATTCCATTAGCGTTTGTTTAATTCATTACCCGATAGCCACAAATCCTTTATTATCTTTCCGCTCTGTGTTCGTTTATTCGCGATATACTTGTATGAATTTCTTACTTTCTCCACATCTTGGAGGCAATGTATGAATTTCCACGGTGTCTCCTCTTTTGTACTTTTGAGGGTTGGCCTATATTTAATTTGTTTGTGGGGTGGATGACAATATAGAGCCCAACGCCACATCTCACATTGGTATGTGCAGATCTGCAGGTCTAACTTACATATTTGTGTGGCTATATGTCTGACACTTGTTGTGACTGTCTAAGTGACATGTTATGCAAGCATATGCATTTCAAGCTCGTTTCATCATGTAGTAAGTGATTTAGTTTGGTTATCCATCATAAGTGATTTCGTTTGATTTAGTTTGGTTATCCATCATAAGTGATTATATTGAGAACTTCATATATTGTGATAACCATGGAACTATCATCTTAAGGTATTATTTCACATGATTTTTTCTCATCTAAGGCTAGCATTTAATGTATTATTGAACATATATTTGTTTCACATTTTGTTTGCTTCATATGTATGCAGTTCACAATGTGAAACTTTTTTACGTATAACTTTTGTTTCATAAAGAGGCTAAAAAGGTTCACATTATGAAACAAATACATGTGAAACAAACATATGTTGAAACAAATATATGTTAATTGATATCCTAAATCCTAGTCTTAGATGAAAAAAATCAAATGAAATATCACATGATGCACTAGTTCTCAAGGTTATCACAAGTTCATGGGTTCTCAAAAGGAGGTCCCCCTATATATATATATATATATATATATATCCTCGTATTGAACGTATAGCTCAATTGCATTTCTTTTTCCTGACATGTAATCTGGGGTTGTTGAGACCGAGTGAAAGAGAGTAAATCATGCTCAAGAATTCAAGGAGTATATGTTAGGTTATCTTATTTCAATTCCAGACATTCCTTTAAACTAAATGCGAGATGGGAACAGAATCCAATTCCAAATCAATCCAAATCCTGCAAACCAAATGGACCCTAACTATTTTGATGCACACTAAAGCATCAGCTAAACTACCAGGATCTTACACAATTAACCCAGAAGGCAACTACGATAAAAGCTCACATGGTCTTTGAAGAAGCACAACAAACAACTCTTCAGCAACTAAGGTTGTATAAAAAAATTGTCAACCCGCTCAATCCGCCCAATCCAATCCGGTAACAACCCAATTAAACACAACCCATTAAAACGCCAAGTCATCAAACCATTAAACCACCAAAATTAAGAGGGTTGAAATTAGGTTAGGCCTAGCTCCACCCACCCCAACCCAACCCAACCCCTCCCCTGGCTAATATACACATATATAACTCTAATAAAATTATACGTATATATTAATAATGTGTAAAATTTTATATACTCTTCATTTTATATATATTTATATATTAATAATGTGTAAAATTTTATATAATGTTTGTTGAGTTTATGTTATTCTTTTTGGCTATATGTATAGGTTACAAACAGAGATTCACCACCAAAGAATGATGACAAAAGATCTCATATGAGAAAATTATAAGAATCATTTTGGCAATAACAAATGGATGTGCCAAAGAATATGAATGATGTTGATAGATATTGGGTTGATGAATCCATCAATCTAAAGACTCTCATTTGATGTTGTACTTTGGTGGAAAGATAATGCTATTAGGTATAGCATTTTCTTGCTATACATGTATCCACCATGGCTTTTGAATCCGCCTTTAGTACTAGCAAACATATTTTGGACTCATTTATAAGCTCTTTGAGTCCAAAAATGGCGGAGGCCATTGTATGCATGCAAAGTTGGTTGAAAAAGAATTATGAGGGTATTCAAGAAATGAATATTTGGATGAAATAACATGAGTTTCTTGAAGGTGAATAAACTTTGTAAATTAATGTGATAACAATGGTTCTTTTTTCATGCTTATATATTCTTAATAAATTGTTTAACTTTTGTTTTTGAATAGTAGACAACGTAAACAAACTCAAGGCGAAGGCAATATTGAGTCGCACAAGTCTAAAACGGTCATACTTGATTGATGATCCAAAGTATTATCCATCATTCATACTTTGAAAAGTCTGATTCTAAGACTTAAAGATTTAAATATATATTTGGATGATCGTAATAACTTTGTTAGGTATACTTTTAGTTATATTTATCGTACTTCATTCGTCAAATTTATGTATACTACTAATCCGCCAACCCAACCCAACCCAACGGTTGGGTTGGGTTATACTTTTGAATGGATTGGGTTGTGTTGAGATTTTTCCAACCGCCATAATTGAGTTGGGTTGTATATATGCCGCAAACTACCCAGCCCAACCCGCTTACATCCCTATCCACAACTGTCAAGGTCATCAAACGCAGCCAACTTTGATCCTACAACTGTTGGCACAATATCCCTAACCATTGTACACAAGATTAAAAGAGATATACAAGATTAAGAGCACTTGACCACTCAAAGCGGACTTCTGAAATTTCTCTGTCTATGAGCTAGAAGTAACCATCAACCAACACAGATAATAATTTCAGCTTCAATATCAAACACCTCCTAAGCTATATACCCACTTCATCTTGATATGATGTTTCTTGATCAATTGTACATGTAATATGGAATAGATAATGAGCATACGTTCTTTTATTTGCTTGGCAAAACAGTCCTGGAGTAACCCTTGGAACATTGAATTTGGCGTATCCATGAGCACTTGCCCACTTCTAGGTTTATTTAGACTTTTACATTCCCATGGACAAAAAACAGATGCCAATCAACATACACAAGCCTCTCATTTCAAACTACTTGTGGTGTGCTACAAATGAAAACTGAAAAAAAAAAATTCGTTAGAGGTAAATCCTCAAGCATTCTAGGACATCAATAGCATCCTTCCAAGAAACTACTTTAGCATATTCAACGCAATCTTCTCCCAAATATAATTATTTACTAAACTTCAATGTGTGAGCTATACATGATGCATCCATGTCATCATTCGTACTTCAATCTTGTATAAATGCTTACTTTTGGTGGCCCGACATTATGCCCCTACATCATATTACGTCTAATTAATATCTCATGGAAGGCTTTCAGTTTCAGACTTTCTAAAATTACAGATGTGTTAAAGTCTGTCACAACTTCATCCACCGCACTCATCCTACGACTAACATCATTAACAACCTATTCATACCAAAACCAAACCAAACCATACATGCCTAGTATATCCCGTCCGAAGCTGGGGTTCGGGGAGGGTGAGATGTACACAGACTTGACTTCTATCCCAAAGACTAGAGCGGCTATTTCCATAACCCCCCCCCCCCCCCCCGACTTGTGGTAAGTGTGGAAAAAAAGAATAAAAGCTTGCTAAAAAGAACATAAGAAGAACATTCAAAAAAGAAACAAGAAAGACAGTGCTAAATTTTCAAAAACAAGTTAGAAGTAAGCAACAATCGATCGGACAAGCAAACAAAACATACAAACGGAAGCATGTAGAAGAAAAACATAACTGAGGTAGGAAGGATTGCTAGAATTCAGGAGGATTAACTGTCGGCTCACTAGCCTACCCCCATTCTCCATCTCTCCAGATCCCTTCCTCCTGTCTAGGCTAGCTACAAATCCTCACCCTAGTTTGCTACCTTGATCTTCCAAACCTATCCATACCACTTCCAGATAATTGCCCAAACATTGGTTCAGAAGGCCAGCAGGGAAGGATTAAAGAATAAAAAATACATGCATGTACATACACACACACATATACATATATATATGTGTGTGTGTGTGCATGCCGCTTGCATATTCCCGTATGTAGCCTACCAGTAGCACTTTATACAACCATGGCTACAGCAAGGTTGTTAAGTCATATGAACAAGCCAAAAATGACGGTTTATCTCAACTTGGAGACCAAGAACCATAAGACGGGAATCCTATATTCAAATCTGAGTTTAAGGCCCAATCAATTTTACACATGGCCCCAGTTAGCAAATGCCTTATTATGACAGACGGATCAACAGAAAAAAAAAGTTTCATAATGGAAAGACGGTCAGTGTTTTTTCTGTGGAATCTAACAAAGACCATGAAAAAGATATAGGTGTTGATATGAGTGGTTTCTTTTCAATAAAGAACTTATTCAAATTTCAATTAAGCCAAAAGATGCCAATAATCATAAGACGCCAATCCTATGTTCAAACCTGACTTTAAGTCCCTGTGAATTTTACACGTGCGATTAGCAAATCCTTTAATATGACAGACAGATCAACAAACATAAAAAGATTTCATAAAGGAAAAATTATCAGTGCTTTTTCAGGGGAACCTAACAAAAACCATGAAAAAGGTACAGGTGTTGGTACTTGATATGAGTAGTTTATTTGCAACAAAGAACTTATTCAAATTTCAATTAAGCCAAAAGATACCAACAATCATAAGACGGCCTTCCTATATTGAAACTGGAGTTTAAGGCCCAATGAATTTTACACATGGCCAGTTAGCAAATGCCTTATTATGACAGACGGATCAACAGAAAAAAGCGGTTTCATAATGGAAAGATGTCAGGCTTTTTCAGGGGAATCTAACAAAAACCATGAAAAAGATACAGGTGTCAATATGAGTAGTTTATTTGCTATAAAGAACTTACTCAAATTTCAATTAAGCCAAAAGATACCAAGTTCTCACATTCTTCCACAGATCAGCTTCTATAACAAGATTACAGTATTGATTATATGGAACAATAACGATAAGAAGCCTGTTACTGTTACAAATTACAATAAGGTGACCCGATACTTGGACTCAGGAATACGGAAAGCAGCTCTACATGCTCTCCTACAGGTAAGAAGGATGGAGAGGGTGCCCGTGCTACCTCTACTGTGACGACGTAGTGGAAAAAGTTTTAGCAGTCCTAAAGGTACATCGGCTTTTAATTTGATGTGTGCTCCTCCAAGTAAACAAAGTAGTTGCAGCCTACCAATAGTGTCATTGCATATGGTATTGCGGATTGCAAGTTCAAATCCCTTTGCCTCTCCTTCTAACTTTTTGGTAACAGTGGGTCTTGAGAAAAAACATGTCATTTCTAATGAAACCATACTTTTCATAATTAATTTCTGTTTTATTTCATATTATGCTAATCATTCTGTGCACCCGCTAGGAAAATTTTCTGGACCTGCCTCTGCTCTCTTATCTACAGAATATTATATTTCATTAAAATCTCTTTACATGCAATGTGCAAAGGTAAAACACAAACCATTCAGTGTTTTTTTAATATGCAAAGTATGTTTATAAGCACCAAAGAACTGGTAGAAGTTGATCAAATAACTGCAAAAAACCAGTGACTAGTGCAAAAGATGACCACAACAGTAATATATATGACAAAGCTTACCGAAAGTGAAATCTGGAACCAATCAATTACAAGAACGATATGTGGTCTGATTACCTGTTCAGGTGTTCCTTCAAATAGTTTGCCACATGATAAGCTGAATAAAGTATCTCCAGTGAAAATAGCCCCAGAGCCTGGAAAATAGAAGCTAATATGACCTGCATGTAATGCAACAAAGAATTAACAACTTGTTATCTCTATTGTCTTCTTTTTGTTCTTTGGGAAGAATTTTTTACCTCTTTTGATTATCCTTTTTACCTCTTTTGATTATCCTAAATTAGAACCATTTATAGATCTCCTAGTACAACAGCACAGATCCATGTATAATGAAGTTTGAAAACCTCAACCATTTGATAAGCCTCCAATTACGAAAGTATATTCAAGGAGGGGTCCAAAGACAAATAAAGAGTAAAGTCGAGGGGGTAATTTTTAAAATATAATAAAGAAGGCAAGGATAATGGTATATGGCAGGGGCGTGGTTTTGGCAGGGGATTTCATTCAGTTTTTGTGTGATCTTTTGATCGTGTAGGAGAGAAATGGGCTCTCAAATTCCCATCTAGTTTTTCTTTGATTTTTTCATTGTAATCAATCCGGTTTTGCCATTAATACAATTGCAATCGCTTGGGTCTATCAAATTGGTATCAGAGCGACCGATTCTGATCGACCATGCCTCCCAAATCCCAAGCCGATCAATTGGACGTGTTAGAAGAAAGTGTTCAAGCAATTCGCACTGATTTGACAGGAAACACCAAAAAAATCGATGATTTAGATTGAGGGGAAATTGGATATGTTGATACAACAAGGGATGAAGGTCTCATCTCCAGTGGGAACATCTGGTGGTTCGTATCAGTCATCTGGATCTAGTGGCAGTCCGGTTACGAAACTAATAGGTGATGTTAATTTTACTTCCGTTTCTTCTCCAGAGACAATTAGTTCCCCGAAACCAACAACCCAAGGATTTATTCCATCCGATTGGAGATTACAACGTGTAGAGTTACCAATGTTCAATGGGACTGATCTGGATGGGTTGATTTTCAGAGCCCAACGCTATTTCGCACTTCAACGTTTCGATGATAAAGAGAAGGTAGCCACGGCGGGTATATGTATGGAGGGTGAGGCTCTCGCATGGTTCCACTGGGCTGATGGTTGCCATCCAATTTTGCTATTGGATGATTTGAAATTGCAGATTATCAATAGGTTTAGGCTCACTAACGGTGGTTCCGCCCTTGAACAACTTTTAGCGCTTCGACAAACAGGTAACCTTCGTGAATTTCGTCATTCCTTCGAAATTTTAGCGTCTTCCCTGTTAGATCTTCCAAATTGAGTGTTAGAGTGTAATTTCATGAATGGACTCAAGCCCAACATACAAGTTGAGGTTAGATTGTTGAGGCCTCAACGATTAGCCCAAATCATGGAAACGGCCCAATTGGTTGAGGATCGAAATTCTCCTTTGACTGGAAGCGTTAAAGGGAATAATGTATCGTACAAACCCTCCCCTAATTTCGCCGGTTCAAGTCTCCGTCCAACTCCAACTTATGGTACCACGGTCACTAGTGCCCCATCCTTGTTGAGGAAGAGTATGGGTACTAGTACAACATCCATATTACAGCCCGAATCTAGAGTGACCAGGAAATTAACGGAGACAGAGCTTCAAGACAAACGAGCTAAGGGACTTTGCGTTCGATGTGGTGAGAAATATCAAGTGGGTCACAAGTGTAAAAACAAGGAATTACAAATTCTCTTGATCCAAGATGATCCTACAGAAACTAGTGAACAGGATAGCAAACTTAACCTAAATGAAATTGAGGGTTGTCAAGACACTGATTCCACCAATCGAGCTGTCATTAAAATATGTGGTGGGTTTATCATCACCGAGGACTATGAAAATTCAGGGTCACATCAATGGAGAAGCCGTGATCATTCTTATTGATTGTGGGGCATCCCATAACTTTATCTCTATGGACTTGGTTACTCGATTACAATTACCAATAGAAGAGGCTCCTAGTTTCGGGGTAAAGGATACAAGTCAAGTCGTAAAAGGTAGAGGTTGTTGTAAAAGGGTGGAATTGAAACTACCAAATTTAAGAATTAATACAGGATTCTTGCCTCTAGAATTGGGTAGCACTTATGTCATAGTTGGAATGCAGTGGCTTGAAACTTTAGGTGACATGAAAGTCAACTGGAAGGCATTGCAAATGAAGATCAAAATTGAGGGGTCTAAAATTGTAATCGAAGGGAACCTGGTTCATAAAAGGTTGCAGTTTCTTTAAAATCTCTCTATAAAATGTGGCATGGATCTTTATTCATTACAAGAAGAGGTTGTCCTTCAAGGGTCAGAATCGAACTCAATGTTCCAAGAGGTTATTGAGCAATACTCCGTCGTGTTCGAGTCACTCAACAATTTACCCCCACAACGACGCCATGATCACACCATTCCCCTCGTTCCAAATACCGTTCCTATAAGTACCAGACCCCATCGTTATTCCCATGAACAAAAAAAAAAAAAATGAGATCGAAAAGTTAGTACAAGAAATGCTCGCTGCTCAAATCATTCGGCCTAGTGAGAGCCCATACGCGAGTCCGGTGTTGGTGGTTAAGCAGAAGGATGGGAGTTAGAGATTCTATGTGGATCATCGCGCACTAAATCACGCTACGGTTGCTAATAAATTCCCTATCCCACTTGTAGAGGAATTGATTGATGAATTAAACAGTGCGCAAATTTTTTCAAAGCTTGATCTCAAATCTGGTTATCACCAAATTAGAATGAAGGAGGGAGACATTGAGAAGATGGCGTTCCGAACACATGAGGGACATTATGAGTTCGTTGTAATGCCCTTTGGCCTCACCAATGCACCGACCATGTTTCAAGCTCTTATGAACGAGTTGTTTCGAGTTCATCTTCGTAAATTCATTCTCATCTTTTTTGATGATATACTCATTTACAGCCATAGTGCGGAAGACCATGCCTATCACTTGTCATTAGCACTTCAAATTCTTCGCGACAATCACTTGATGGCAAATCGTAAGAAGTGCGTTTTTCGGCAACATTGGGTCGAATACTTGGGGCACACGATCTCTCATAGAGGAGTGGAGGCATAAGTCGGTAAGGTGCAAGCAATTAAGGAGTGGCCCTCTCCACAAGTTAAAGAACTTCGTGGGTTTTTAGGACTTACGGGATACTATCGATGATTTGTGAAGGGTTATGGAGGAATAGCTTTTCCTTTGACCCAACTATTAAAAAAGAACAGTTTTGAATGGAATGTGGAGTCGGAAACAACTTTTCAACAGTTAAAGGCTGCTATGATGGGCTTGCCGGTGTTAGCCTTACCGGATTTCAATAAAGAATTCATTGTAGAAATGGATGCTTCTGGTACGGGAGTGGGGGCAGTTTTGATGCAGTCACAAAGGCCAATAACGTACTTCAGTCAAGCTTTACCAACTGGAGAAAAGTTTAAGTCCATCTATGAGCGCGAATTGATGGCTATCGGGTTGGCTGTCAAAAAGTGGAAACATTATCCTTTGGGAAGGCACTTCATTGTTAAGACGGATCAACGTAGTCTTAAATACTTATTAGAACAGAGGGAGGTGGCTACAGTGTATCAGAAATTGCTAATCAAACTGATGGGTTTGATTTCTCGATCCAGTTCAAACCGGGAAAAGATAATGTGGCTGGAGATGCTTTATCTAGAAGACCCCATGACCCAACCTTAATGGAATTACTTACTTTTTAGGGATGGAACATCACTCAACTGATTGAACAAGTAAACCAAGACCCTAAGTGTAAAGCCAGCATTGATGCTTTACAACTTGGTCCGGCTGCCCACGCCCATTTCAGTTGCGAGACAATTTGTTACTCTAGCATGATAAGCTCGTAATCCCCAACAAATCTCCTATCATTACCCAGTTACTAATGGAATTCCATGATGGAGCCACTGGGGGTCATGCGGGGGTCCCTTAAAACCTTACAACGACTTAAAGCCGAATTTTGGTGGGAAGGAATGAAGTTGGCTGTCCAGAAATATGTAGCCGCGTGCGTGACTTGTCAACGTAATAAAAGCTCGACATTGACGCCAGCCAGTTTACTACAGCCTTTGGATATTCCACAGCGGGTTTGGGAAGATTTATCATGAATTTCGTAGAAGGATTACCCGTTTCCAAGGGCTTTAACTCTCTATTAGTGGTGGTTGATCGGCCGAGTAAATTCAGCCACTTTATAGCTCTTAAACACCCCTTCACAGCACCTAAAGTGGCGGGCATTTTTGTGAAGGAGATCGTGCATCTTCACGGGGTGCCAAGGTTTATAGTCTCAGACCGAGATAAAGTCTTCCTTAGAAATTTTTGGCAGGAACTTTGGCAATTACAGGGAACTAAACTCAGATTTAGCACGGCTTACCACCCTAAGAGTGATGGGTAAACTGAAGTGGTAAACCGTGGAATTGAGGCTTACTTACGTTGTTTCGCAGGAGCACAACCACGAAAGTGGGTTACTTGGTTGCCATGGGCTGAATACTCTTACAATACCACGTTCCATACGTCATCCCACACCACCCCGTTCAAGATATTGTATGGTCAAGACCCTCAATAACCCCGTACGCGGATATGAAGGTCTCTAATTCTAATGTGGATCAGATGCTATTAGAAAGAGAGAGAATGTTGTCGGAGCTACATACCCATTTACTCCGAGCTCAACAAAGAATGCGAGCATCGGCGGATAAACATCTAAGGAATGTGGAGCTGTCGGTTGGACAATGGGTATTTTTAACGACACGACCATATCGACAAATGTCTTTGGCCGCTCAACGAAATCTTAAGTTAGCCCCTCGTTTTTATGGGACTTTTCTTGTCACCGTATGTATTGGTAAGGTGGCTTACCGTTTGCAGTTGCCCGAGGGAGTAGCATCCATCCTGTTTTTCATGTGTCTCAACAGAAAGAAGCTGTTGGCGATCATGGAACCATACACATCTCCCGCCAACACTTAAAGATAATTGGGAGCTGCCAATAGAACTAGAAACTCTGAAAGGTATCCGATACCTTAACAATAATGGGATCGAAGTCCTTGGTTCGCGGGGATTGCTAGAGTTTGAAGACACGCGGGAGTCGTACACGGATATGTGTAAGCAGTTTCCAACATTCCACCTCGAGGACAAGGTGAATTGAGGGGGGGAAGGGGGAGTATTGATAAGCCTCCAATTACGAATGTATATTCAAGGAGAGGTCCAAAGATAAATCTATACTACCTTATAAACCAGATTTATCAAAAGTCTTAAAAACAATTTTTAATGCTCAAAGTATTATACATTTATGCACAAAGTCTTAAAAACAACTCATAATGCATTAATTACTACTACTTTATGCATTCAATCTTAAAATCTCTTAATCTACAATTAAAATAACATATAGTACAAGTTACCAATGCACATTATTATCTCTTCTTTTCATGTTCCCAAGATACTTTTGACACCTTTCACTCATGCCTTCACCCTCTCATACCTCTATGTCTTCTCTCCATCCCCCAAGGTGAGATTCAAATTGTATTAATATGTAAAGACCAAGTGTAACTTATATCATCGTTAAATCTTCTCTAATAAAACCAGTGAAACTTCAAAATCGTTAAAATTCACGGCTCCCGCCGCATTGCGCGGGTACACAACTAGTAAAGAGTAAAGTAGAGGGGGTAATTTTGGAAATATAATAAAGAAGACAAGGAGAATGGTATATGGCAGGTGTGTGGTTTTGGCAGGGGATTTTGTGCGATCTTTTGATCGTGTAGGAGAGAAATGGACTCTCGAATTCCCATCTAGTTTTTCTTTGATTTTCCATTGTAATCAGTCCGGTTTTGCCATTAATACGATTGCAATCGTTCTATCACCATTTTGTGTGTAACAATGCCTCAAGCATCCCATACCACAGTAGTCATTTTCATGATAAGTCCAAATTGGTGGCTTTCTTAACAGGAAAAGAAAACCAAAGGAAATCACTACTTAATTCAGTAATTAGGGTCTTGGGTAATTCAATGTCAAGAAAATGTATTTAACAAATTTTGCCTCTTGAAATAGGAATAGAGCACTAGAAAAAAACATGTAGCGATATCAAGTACATAATAAAAAACAAGATCAATTTTTTGTTCAAAATGAGAAATCCCCCGTTTGAAGAAAACAAGTGAAAACACGAAATCCATTCAGCAGTCAACCAACTAAAAGTTAACCAGCCTAAAGAAGAGGGCGTCCAACTGGTCAAACCAATGAAATAGAGTGAGTCAACCCATGATGTCACCCAATACAAATAAAAAATAACACCTGCTCAAAACTAGATAGCCTCGAAAAGCAGCGAGTCTCTACGTTAAGTTGGTCAATCCTTCAAATTCGAGATCCCATGACCACGATGTTAGGCAAGGAAGAATTATGATGCAACACAAGAAGGAATTGTGATTCAACATAAGAAAATATCCTAACAAGATAAAATGTGAAATGATGCAAGGGAATATATGGGCAAAACAATTATGACACAAGGAAAACTATGATGCAATATCATACTGTGATGCAAGACAATGTACATCAGAAAAAAAAAACTAACTTTTACAAACGACCATGACAAAAAGAACAGTAACTACATCTGTATTCTGAGGGGACAAAAGGACAACTTGTGATGCAAGACAATGCATACCAGAAAAAAGGGGAAAAAAAACTTATGCAAATGACTGCAACAAAAAGAGCAACAATGAACTACATCCATATTCAGAGGCAACAAATGAACAACTTAAGTTAAAGCTCTGGCAAGACAAGCAACAATCTAGTGTAGTCCCAGTACCATCCAAACAGAACCCAAAAATCATCTTAATGTTGGTTAATCCTATTTATCAAGCAATGAAATTTTGTGAGATGGAAAATGTCTTCAATATTTTAACAAGACGCAAGACTATAGCAACACGTTTGGTGAAACTATAGTGCAAGATCAAGCTTGGATACATGAAAACATACTCAAAAGAACAAACTCCTCCAGATGACAGAGATCTTATTTGCAGGTGACGGTAAGGTAACTCAAGAGATTCAAAGGCAAAACAAACTTGCAGCACGCTATGAAGATTGCAGAGGGCCATAACAATAGTGACGCAAGTACCATCCATACAGACTGCTCAACACCAAATGCCATCAAGTGTCCATTTATCAAGTCCTTCAATTCAAACCGGCACCAAATTTTCCAAGATGACAAAAATCAATGATGTTTGACAAAGAACCCAAATAACTTGTGGCACAAAATGAGCAGGAAGTGATGCAAAACAACATATTAGCAAGATGAACTATGATGTGAGATGGAAAAGATATAACTCAAATCACTATTAAATTTTCTAAAAAGATTATAATTCTTGAAATTAGAATTCTCAAAAGTTTGTCTCAAATGAGTTTAATCTAACCACAAGGGTGGTGCTTGATTGGTTTGAGCTTGGACTCCCAAGATCAAAAGTGCCTGGAGGTCCCAGGTTCAAATCCAAGGAGGAACAAAATTCCCCTTGTGGCCATGGAGGTTCAAATGCGGTGACTCTGGGTTACACGCAAAGCAGGTGGTCGCCTTGGGATTAGTCGGCTCGCATAGCGGGTTGCATATTCAGGTTAATAAAAAAAATGAGTTAAGTCTAAATATATGCATACCCAAACCTTAACGGAAGCTAACCTACACATTTCACAAGTCATAAACAGTTATCATGCCCAACTTGCTACAAATATAGTCTATCCGAATTTTCTATAGGAATTTCATTAAATTCGCTGCTAAATGATATTCCGTTAGGATATGCACCGGCTGAAAAGAAGGATGATCCTTTGGAGCCCCCACAAAGCAATAATAGACAAAATAACATTCTATCTCAATATGTTTCATCCTCTCGTTTTAGACTTGATTCTAAGCTATGTGAATAGCTTACTAGTTATCATAATAGACCTTAAGAGATCACCTCTAAGGGACAACAAGAGTCCTCTAAAAACCTCCTAGTCCATATCATATCACATGAGGCACCAGCCTTGGCCCGGTATTATAATTGTGCACTAGAATGACAGACGGTGTGCTATTTCTTACTCTTCCATGAAACAAAATTACCATCTACACATACACAATACCTTGTGAGAGATCTCCTAGAAAAGATACATCTTATTCTATCTACAGAGAATCCATCAATCCTCTATACACCCTCCTTACAATGGCACCAACATGACAATGTTGAAGAAGTCTTGAAATCTTGGTTTTAAAAAGCCCGATGCGGTCTGAGGCAGTAAGGGTCCCGGAAGCTGATGGGTGATGCTGATGCGCTCGCATCACGCATGTGATGCGCCCGGTATTCAAAAAATACTTATAAATTAATTCTACATATCAATTTCTACCTTAAAAATACTTACCTATCAAAATACTTCATTAATAACATAAAGTAGTTCAAAAAGTGGCATTAGAATCTTAAAAATTTTGTGAATCGGAATAACAGAACACACAAACTACTACCATGAAGAACACAAGTAAATGTCTAATAGTCCCCAATCCCTAAACTAAATCACCAAGTGACCAACTAATACTCCCCAAGATCAGCATCATCAAACCCCAACACGGGTTCATCTCATCATTATCAAACCCTCCAATATCTGCTTCCACCTCAACTTCATCATCTTCATCTTGAAGAGCATGTCCTTTTCCTCTAGCACTTTTAGTTCTTGATGGACCCGACCCATCATCATTTACTCTCCGGTTCCCTCTTGATGGACCCGACCCATCATCATTCACTTTCTATTTCTTTTTTAATCTGATTGATAAGCGAGTGCGACTTCTGCTTCTATTAGTGGTTGTCGGCTTCTTCTATTAGGTCACCATTCAGTCTCACGTTCTATTTTAATCAACTAAAAAGCCCAACTAAAAACTGAAAAAGAGAGCCCAAACATGAAACATGCAGGATGCGCTGATGCATAGGTGATGCACGCATCGTGTGATGCGTAGGTGATGCGAGCGCATATGGAATCGCTTCGCATCAGCCCATCTGATGCGTTACCTCTAGCACATCAGAGCGCATCACGCATCAGAGCGCAGTATGCGTGCATTTTTAAACCAAGCTTGAAATTCCTCAACATACGGAGACCAGCATCCCTCATGGGCTACCATATAAGAAGCAGACACATAAAATGACTTTGCTCATTTAATATGAGATGTTTCATTGAATGCAGTCAAATAGTGGACTTTCTCAACGAATCTCCTAAATAACTGTAGATCCCTCTCGTGGCCTTAACGTCCTCCAGAAGAAGCTTATCTATTGAAAGAATCAGAGATCTATCAGCTTCTAACCATCTGCACTTTGTAATGAGGTCTACGACAGACTTCTATGAGATAGGAATGCCCCCTGTTGCAAATAAGATGCCTCAAACCCTAGAAAATAACATATACATCCTAACTCAGTAACCTGAAAATGCTACCCAACAGAACTCTTTAGGTCAATAGTGCTCTAATCATCAAATCTTCAACATATACAACCATAATAGTATATCTGTGTTTATATTTAAAGTAGAAAAATAGAACTCTTTAGGTTAGTAATGCTCTAATCGGCCCAATATGGTGTGGGGAATCCACTTAGAGTAGAAAAATATTTCTTTTATCATCTAAAACTTCAGTTTAGTAGGACGCTTAGCTAAATGTTTGTAGTTAGCAATGAATTTAGTAGCAGATTAATGAGAAACAACCTTTGGTGTGGCCTGGGGTTGCAATGACGTGCACCTCATGCCCAGCAAACATCCATGTGTCACCATCATTCAAGCTTATATCAATGCCAGGAATTCTATCCCTATCTATACTTGATGCAATTACCTGAAAGATTGACAACACGGTCAAAAGTTATGAAGGGATTAACTACTTGATTAAAGAAAATCTCATATACAACATGAAAAATAGAAAACTTGACTTGCCCCTATCAAAAATCTATCCCCAATCCATTATTTTAAAGATGGATATCGGACTGTAAATTCAAAATTTGGAAATTGCGTGCAATGCATTTTCAACAAGAAAACAAGTCGAATCATGCATGAAGAAACTTCAACTAGTTCAATATAGTCTTTTTCGTAGTACATAATTGGTAACAGCAGCCATTGTTCTTTTCCCTGCCTAGTATCGCACCTAGCATGATTCAATGGAGAATTCCCATACAAATGTCTAGTGGATCCCAAGTGTGCACTTACAAGGTGAGATAATAAGCATTCACCAAGGTAGGCTCCACAAATCTCTATAAAGCTCTATGGGTTCTAGCAGTTTCCGACCGTTGCGTTCTCTAGTCCTTTTCTTTGAAGGAAAGGGATGGAAAGGGAAAGAAAATAGGGGGAAAGAAAAAAAAATGCCATGTTCTCAAGGTTTTTAAGGAGGAAAAGGAAAGAAAATAGTGTTGATTTTCCTTCCAAATGTGGGAGGAAAGGGAAGGGAAGGAAAGAAATAATAATTATTATAAATATTTATAAAATTACATATCTACCCATCAAATACAACCTGCTGGAAAATAAATAAGGGTGTATTTGTAAAACCAACACCTTTCCTTTTCTAGCTTTCCTGCCAAAGAATATGAAAATTATTTTCTTTCCTTCTATTTCCTTCCTTTCCCTTCCATCTCAAGAACACAAATAAAAAATCATTTCCTTCCCTTTCTTCTTTTCTTTTCTTCTCAAATTCGGGAACACAACGTAGATGTTTTAGCCTTTTAGGACTCTCTTGTTTCTTGCATCTTCCTAGAGTACTCATAAGTCATAACTGTAAGCAGTTTAAGGAACTTTGTACATGAGCTTTGTACCTTCTCACAACTAGAAGGTTCCTTTCAGAAGGCAGGTTCTCCTATAAGCAAGAGACAGCTCTCATTTGTAAATCACCAATCCTACAACAGGTCTATTTAGCAGAAGGGTAGGAGTGATCAAGTGTTTAACAAGCATTAAAAGTATATAAAATAAAGCAATGAAGTATACTCTTGGGTTCTGAATGTGGAGGTTCAACTCAACTAAGATTGTAACACTTAGCCCTCATGAATTATCTAAAAATGATCTAGGTTTGCGACACAACCAAGAAGGTATATGATAGACTTCAGAGTATAAAGACATATTCAAGAAGGAAAGAGAGGAGAGCAGATTAATAAGATTAAAATAAAGCAAGTCTTGGATAAGTTATAAGTCCTCAAGTTTACATATAACTATCTTATGTTTAATTTAATTGTTTTATTTGTTTTTCTTTAGGATCCGTTTTATTCTAGGAGTCTTTTACATATTAGTTTAAATACCTTCATTGTTTACCTTTTAGGAATATAGATCAATTTATTATAATTCAATTCTCTACAATTGAAAAGGGAAAGACTGCAGCCTCTCGGAAGTTGTAGGGTTTTAATACTCTAATCTTGGCAACCTTTTATCGACTCCTATCAAATTGGTATCAGAGCCTATCGCTGCTGTTCTGGATTAGTAATCGTGTTATTATCCACGAATTACTGTTCACGATCACTGTTCACTATTCGCGAATCACTATTCACGATCACTGTTCACAATTACTATCACACGATAATGACTCGATCAACAACATCGAGGATGGACGAGGTGGAGGGAAGCTTGGGAACGGTCCAAGCGGAGGTGAACTCGCTGAAGGACGACATGCAGAAAGTGTTCAAACAAATGGAAACAATGTTGATATTGCAAGAAGAAGCGCTTAGAAGAACGGAGAAGAGCGGGGGAAAGGATGAAAACGGAGACAATGGACAACCAAAAAAGGCGGACTATCGTGTAGACAAAAACTACGATATTGGTCGGATTCTTGCGATAAGGGGGAGGAAACTAGAGTTACTTGTGTTCGAAGGGACAGACCCAGACGGTTGGACATTGAGGGCTGAAAGGTATTTCGCTCTAAATAAATTAACCAATGAAGAAAAACTAGAAGTCTTGGTCATTGCTTTTGAGGGTGACGCCTTGCTAGGATTCGAGTGGGAGAATAAGAGGAGACCCATTAAGCTATGGGAAGAATTAAAAACATTACTTCTTCATCAGTTTAAACAAGCGGGGGAGGGATCTTTATGTGAGCAATTCTTGGCCGTTAAGCAAGATGGCACGGTGGCAGAATACAAAAGGTTTGTTATGTTGGCAGCCCCGTTAGAAGGGATTCTGGATGAAGTTTTCGTTAGTCAATTCTTAAACGGGTTGAGTCCACAAATCAGGGTAGAAGTCCGCACCCTCGCACCGGTGGGATTGGGAAAGGCCATGGAACTAGCTCAGAGGATAGAAAAAAAAAACAAGATTTGAGCAAGAATAAATAACCCAAAAGGTAGCCGGTTGAACAAGCGTAATGGAGAAGAATATGCGGGAAACAAGGGATTTGTTGAACCCTCCAACAAGAGTAGTGGACAGGGAGGAAAACCTGTCGGGGAATTCAGAAGATTGTCCGATCAAGAACTTCAACAACTTAGGGCTCAAGGTTTATGTTACAGGTGTGAAGAGAAGTATTCTCCGGGTCACAGATGCAAAAAGGAGGAGCTTAGTGTGTTGGTGGTTCAAGAGGCGGAAGAGTACAACGTCGATGAAGATGCGAACATAGGGAAGATGACGGAATTGGCGGGGATAGAAATGGGAGGAGAAGTAGAAGTATCATTGAAATCAATAGCAGGATTGTCAACAACGAAGACTATGAAGCTAGACGGAGAGGTAGAAGGCCAAAAGGTAGTTGTTTTAATTGACAGCAGGGCTTCCCACAATTTTATAGCCACGATGTTAGTTGAGAAACTTGGGTTATCTACAAGAATCACAGAAGAATATGTTATCTCAATGGGAGCAGGAGAAGCCATGAAGGGACGGGGAGTATGTCAAGGGGTGAAGCTAAGTATGTAAGGAATTGAAGTTGTGGAAGAATTTTTGCCCGTTAATTTGGGAAACTCAGACGTAATATTAGGCGTTAAATGGTTGGCCCCACTAGGACCAACATGGGTGACTAGGCAAAACCAGGTTATGAGATTCAAAAAAGGAGGGGAAACCCTAACCTTAAAAGGAAATCCAGCTCTTGGTAGATCCTCAGTATCATTCAAATCGATGATGAAGACACTAAGGAATGAAGGAAAAGGGGTGTCCATGGATATGACAAAAGTTGAGGCAATGCTCAAAAGGCCAACACCAAAAGCTGTAACACAACTAAGGGGATTTTTGGGTTTAACCCGTTACTACAGAAAATTCATCCAGGGTTATGGGCATATTACAAGGTCTAACGGATTGTTTGAAGAAACAAGGATTCAAGTGGCAAAAGGCAGCTGATGTGGCCTTCGAAGAATTAAAGAAGGCATTGACTTCAGCCCCAGTTTTGAAGCTGCCAGATTTTAGTCAGCCATTTGAAATGAAACAGACGCATAGGGCCAAGGCGTTGGGACGGTATCAATGCAAGGGGGACAGCTGATCGCATAACAAAGCCAAGTTTTGGGTCAGGTTGCTCGACAGAAACACATATATGAGAAGGAACTCATAGCCATCGTATTTGTTGTAACAAAGTGGCGACCGTATGTTAGGACTGAAAGTCAGTGTAATATTGTATTCGTCTTGAAAGTTTATTTTGTCTATAATTGTAGAAAAGTCATCATGTTTGACTATTCTTAGATAGTTTGACTTTGACCATTTGTGTAATGTTTGACCCTATAAATAGGGTGAAGTCTTGTAATCTTTGCAAGAGCTCCATTGTAAAATTCTAAATACGTATATTGAAGTTTGACTAGATTTCAGATCTTGACTTTTCCTCTCAAACTCTCTCATCTCTCCTCTCATGTTCTTCAAGGCTAAATCATAAACTGCCATGGATTCATTGAAGATATCTTAAAGATTGATCAAAGTGACCTCACAATTGGTATCAGAGCAAGTTGTGCAAGAAATCAACAAAAGAAATCAGAGATTTTGAAGATTTTTCGAAGATTAATTTCTAGAATTTTTTTTTCTTCGTGTTCTTATATTTTTTTTAAGTTTGATCCAAAAAATTTTGGAAAATTTTGTGTTTTTCGTGTTAAAACCATGATCAATACGTGCGAAATTTCAATGTGAATCTTTGTTATTCACAAATTTTTGTGGTTTGATCATTGCCTTTTCAAGATTTAATCGTTTTTGTGTTTTATAATTTTCTTGTGTCCTTGAATTTTTTTTAAAAACTGTGTTTTTGATCCATTTTTTGTTAAAATTCTTGTGTCTTTTCTGTTTTTAATCCTAAATCGCTCAAAATCTGAATCATCTCAGCCCATTTAGATTAGGCCCAACAAACTTGGACTATTTCATCGCTCAAAGTCTGAATCAACAGGTTTTTCAAATCGCTCAAGTTCTTGAGCTCCTTGTCCGATCAAGTGATTAAATCGATCACAACCTGAGCGGACAAGAGTTTAAATCGCAGAGGTCTTGATCGGATTATCAGCAGGTTGAAGAGTTCGACTAGAAGCTAGACTTGAGCGATGTCGGACACTAGGGGAGACAAGGTTCATCAAATTCGGACACAAAGGTAACTTATATTGATCGAATTCGGACATAAGGTAAGTTTGGATTGACCGTATACGGTCATCAATTGAACGATTTAATCAGCAAAGTGAGCGATTTACAGGTTACACTGAGCGATTTATTACATCTCTAGAGTGAGATTGTTAAGCGATTTATACTTGGTGTTTTAAACCTGCAGTGTGTTGAGCGAACTTCTTCATAACAGTGTAAGCGATTTTGTGTTTATCGCACACTTCATAAGTGATTTAAAAAGTAAATCGCTTGGGGCTTGATCGGAGTTTTCTTTCATTGCATAAGGTTTGATCGAATTTGGTCTTAATTCATTCATCCCCTTGTCCGATTTCACTCTGTCCGTATTCAAATTCATTCGATTTCATTAAATTGGCTGCCTTGAACAGATTTCTAGGACTGGGTTAGAGAGCCTGAGGTAAGCAATTTAATTGTTTTACTTGATTGTGCTGAGCGATTTAAGTTCATCTGTTTAAACTATTAACTGTCATTTGCTGTGAGCGGTTTAACTAGCATGGTGAGCGATTTAAGAGTGAATCCAGACTTACTTCATGTAGTAAGCTGTTTAGATTTTTTTGTGTGATCTGATAGTGAACGGACTGTGAGCAAGCAGTTTAGATAACTTCATTGACCGGATTCTGAATTAGGTCAGAGTGTTCGATACAGTAAGCGGATTTAGCTAAATCTAGAATTGCTATTCTGTTCGTTTTTGCTTTCAATCTCGAATTTTCAGCTTCAATTTCATCTATTTTGATCTAAATCGCATAATAGTGCTTGTCAATTTAAGCTTTTGCCTTCATCGCTCAACAGATTTCAGCCGGATTCACGGTATTCAACAGGCTCAATCGATTTCACCCTCATCGTTCAAGAAATTGCTCAAGAAATTGGGTGTATTTGTGGTTTATTGCACAGACCTTGCATCCGTTTTAATCAAGATCAAGAAATTGTTCAGCTCCAACAGTCTCATTGAATAGCAAAAACAGCCTGTTTATCAGCTTGGTATCTTCTAACTGTTTTCATATAAACAAGCTATCATAACTGTTTTGCTAACGATCATCTAAGTTTCTTTGAGTTCATTTTTTAGAAAGCTGCATGTTACCAGTAAGTTCTTTCATAAACAAGTTCTTTCATTATACAAGATTGGAAGATACTTTTGTCCGGATTCAAGACAGTCATCTGGTGTAGACATTAGACAGCAGCTGTGTTTTCTCGATAACCTCTTTGTCCGTTTTCAATCATCTCTCGACCTAAACTTGATTCACGGACATCTTCACCTGGATACAGTTTGACTTTCTGTTTGAATTCATCTTTATTGCAAAATCTGTAAATTGAATTTGACTTGGTTGTTTTGGACAGATTAGTGTTGGATTATTGTTTGATTTTGGTTTCTTGACAGAAGCAGTTTGCTGTAGTAATTGTTATCTTGGGTTATTTGTAATAAGGAGCTAGGTGGCAGGTAGCTTCAATGGTTGGAATGCATTTGAATCATACACTCTGATTTTGTGTTGCCAGAACATAGTTTAGTCTGATTAGGTGTTAAGTCACACAAGTTTTACATCTTTGTGCATAGTCTCATCCTGTCTTTGACATACTTCAGATGGTATCATCTTGAATTTTATATGGTTGCTGTGTGTTGTAATAGTCTGATTGGCAGCAGTTTTTGTGTTTTTGGTACTATCTTTTTCTGTTGTTGCTGCATTTTACACTTGTCTGCTGGCTCATTGTATTTGGATGCTTGTTACTGCTGTCTTTGTTTTAGGACTGTTTGTTGATGGTGTTGCATCACAGCTGATTGATGATTAGTAAACCTGTTGTGGAGTGATCAAGCTGCAGGAAGTTCTTTATACAGGCAAATTTGATCAAGTCTAAGCTTACAGTGAAGAGAGTTCATAATAGTGAAGCTATATTGTATTGTATTTTGTCTGATCTGTAATTGTAAAGGTTTCTGTTGATTTGTTTTGAACAGTTGTATTGGGTTTGTTTCTTCGAGGACTTATTTTTGTTTGGTTTAAATTTTTGTTTAGATTTTAATTTTTGGATCATCGTTTATCTGTTTGTTTTTGTTCTGTGTTTAAACTGTTTGAGAATGCTTAGTCTATTTTACGTCGTATAATATAAAACTTGATGTTGATTGTATTGATTGAAAAATAATAATAGTCTGATACACTTTATATAGGTAAACTAATTACACTTTGGACCCTAGACAATATTAAAAAATATAAACTAGACTAGCTGACTTAGTCTAACATTCCCCCGCAAGTTCAGCGCGGTTAGCAATCTGCAACTTGGACCGTAGAAACTCAAACTTCTGAGAAGACAAGGGCTTTGTAAAAATATCAGCAATTTGGTCGTCTGTGGAGATGAACTTGACAATTAGTTTCCCTTGAGTAACTTGTTCACGAACAAAGTTATAGTCTACTTCAACATGCTTGGTACGGGCATGAAAGACAGGATTAGCTGTGAGATATGTCGCGCCAAGATTATCACACCAAAGGGTAGGGGCCTTGCTATTCAATCCAAGTTCCTGAAGAAGAGACTTCAGCCAAATCAACTCAGCAACAGTATTTGCAATGGCCTTATACTCGGACTCTGTTGAAGATCGAGAGACAGTTTTCTGCTTGCGAGCAGACCAAGAAATAAGATTCGAGCCCAAGTAGATAGCATATCCCCCCGTGGATCGACGATCGATTGGGCAACCAGCCCAGTCAGAGTCTGAGTAAGCTTGAAGATTTTGGTTCCAATGAGAATCAGAAAAGGCTTGAAGCTGATAGACTGTATTGTGACAAATCCACAAACCCAAATTGATGGTGCCCTTGAGGTAACGTAAGATCCGTTTTACTCCGGCCCAATGATTTTCAGTCGGAGCATGCATGAACTGGCAAACTTTATTGACTGCAAAGGCAATATCAGGACGAAAAAGGGTAGCATACTGAAGAGCCCCGACGGTCTGCCTATAGCGAGAGGGATCATCGATAAATGGGCTATCATCCGGTAACAACACTTGACAGGTGCTTATTGGAGTAGCAATTGGTTTACAGTCTGCAAGGCCAGCACGGTGTAAGATCTCACAAACATATTTCCGTTGTGAGAGAACTAAGTCTGCCCCCTTGTGAACAACTTCGACCCCCAAAAAWTAATGTAGYTRCCCCATATSTTTAAGAGCAAAGAGWGTATGGAGCTGGTCAACGACGGTGGCGATAGCAGTGGAGTTGTTACCGGTGATGATGATGTCATCAACATATACCAGAAGGTAGATAAGAGAGCCAGGAGATTTGAGAATAAAAGGTGAGGGGTCGGTTTTGGACCCATAAAAACCCAACTGTTGAAGAGCAGTAGACAGTTTTATAAACCAGGCACGAGGGGCTTGTTTGAGCCCATACAACGACTTGTGTAACAAGCAGATATGATCAGGTTTGGTTTGATCAATGAAGCCAGGAGGTTGACGCATGTAAACAGTTTCCTTGAGATCACCATGCAGAAATGTGGTCTGAATGTCCAACTGTCTGAGAGGCCATTTGTTGGTGACAGCAAGAGACAGGACAGTGCGAATAGTGACAGGCTTGATAACGGGGCTGAAAGTCATGATAATCCACGCCATGCTGTTGGTGAAAACCTTTGGCCACAAGGCGGGCTTTGTACCTGGTAATCTTTCCATGTTCATCAGTTTTTAACTGGTAAACCCATTTACAATTAACAACATTAGCATTAGAAATAGGGGGCACAAGTGTCCACGTGCCATTYCTATGAAGCGCAGCCAACTCATCAGCCATTGCTTGGCGCCATTCTAAAGACTTGTTAGCAACGATAAAACTGGTGGGTTCAAGAGATAGAGGTGAGGGAGCGGTGGCAGAGTAAGCGGCTGGGTTATATCGGTCAGGTTGTTTGGGATTGGGGCGAAGGTTGGAAGGCCGAGGTCGAGAGACGGGTGGTGGAGTATGGGTAAGTTCGGGCGGGGAGGCATCAGAAGGAGGTGGAATAGGTGATGATGGTGATGAT
>NW_020201185.1:0-12624 GCF_001531365.2 Cynara cardunculus var. scolymus | reverse complement strand
ATTGCCTTTAATGACATTGTATTCCTCTCGAAGCCCTGCGATAGTTAGCATTACTAAGTCTTTGTCCTTCATTGCTTCTCCAATGTTTGCTAGAGCAGTGGCATATTCGTGAACCCTGCTTAGGTAATCAGCCGGTTTTTCATCACCCTTCATGGTGATTCTAAGCAATTGAGTTTTGAGAGTAAATTCATGAGAGGCTGTAACAGGGGCATAAGCTCTTTCAAGAGATAACCATACCTCACGTGATGTTTTTCCCTGAATGTGTTGATAAGAATCATCGGACACAGTAGAGATGATAAGCATCCGAATGTGGGAATCGTTTGAGATCCACGGAATGTAGCTTGGATTGTCGGTGGTTGCTGATTCGTTGGTGACTTTCTGATCAGGGCACGGTACTGTTCCATCAACATAACCAAAGAGATTATGAGATGTGAGAAAAGCTTCAATCATAGAACGCCACTAGCCATAGTTGGTAGGTTTGAGAGAGAAGGAGAATTTGTGTGAATTGTGAATGGTTTTCTCCTGATGTGAAAAGGTGATTATAGTTGCCATGAATTCTGAGTTGATTTGTCTTTAACGCCGACAGATTGTTGATGAATTGAAAAGCGCCGATTGTAGGGTTAGGGTTAAAGGGCGCCGGCCGGCAAATTAGGGTTGAAGGGCGCCGGCAGATTAGGGTTGAAGGGCGCCGATTTTAGGGTTAGGGAGAAGGATCGATTTTAGGGTTAGGGTTAAGGTTAGGGTTAGGCTCTGATACCATATAAAACTTGATATTGATTGTATTGATTGAAAAATAATAATAGTCTGATACACTTTATATAGGTAAAACTAATTACACTTTGGACCCTAGACAATATTAAAAAAATATAAACTAGACTAGCTGACTTAGTCTAACATATAAACTGTTTCTTATCAGTTTTAATTGTTTTTAACTGTTTTTAATAGTTTTTAACAGTTTTAACTGTTCTTACTGATTCTAGACAGTTTTTCGTCGTTTTTCTAATTTCTCATCAGTTTTTAGTGTTTTTCTGTTATTCATTTTGAGCTAAATTGTTTCTGATTTCTTTTATCTGATTTCATTGCATTAGATCTTGTAATTGATCAATCTTGTTTTTTTTTAAATGACAGATATCCTAGAGAAGGAGAATCAAGAGATGAGAGCTCATATTTGCAAACTGGAAAAGAGCATAGAGAGCTATAAAGAGAAATATATTAATATGTTCTACGAGAATCATGATAATGTAGAACTTATTGCTAATCTACATCAAGATCATAAAGTTGCATTGGAAAAAGTTGAGAATGATTTCATGAATAAAATTAATAAACTTGAGAACACTCTTGAGTTCAGTGAGGAAAAACTATGATGATGATTTAAGAATTTGGAGTAAAGCTAATAAAGACATGTTCAATAAACTTCAAGAGCTAAAAACTGAAAGGAATTTTTTTGGGAGAAATAGTAAAGAGTCAGAGGTTTTAACTGATAAATCTAAAGTGACATGGTTGAACTAAGAAAGCTTCTAAACCTAGAGAAAGAAAAGGTTTTAGAAATGGAAAAGAATTTTAATGCTGAAAGGAATGAATTTGAGAAAGAGAAGAGGAGATCTATTGAATTTGAAAGAAAATTCAGTGCTGAACGCATATCTTTTGAAGATAAGATAAACTCTCTTGAACTGAATGCTAAAATGTTGTTAAAGCAAATCTCGGATTTTGAGCAGCTGATCATCTTGGAACGAGCCAAGAATGATAAAGAAAAGAAAGACATCTCTGAAGACTGTCAGAGTCGATTACAAAAATTTTCTGAAAGCATTGATCTAAAGCAGAAGGCTTTAGACGAAGAGAAGGAGCAATTTGCTCTTGAGAAAAGAAATACTTCCAAGAAGTATACAGCAATTACTAAAGAGCTTGCAAATAAGAAAAAGTGGCTTGACATCGCCTCGGAGAATGACAAGAGTAGCTCAGATGAAGAGAAACGAGAGTTGATAAATCAGAAGAGAAAGTTTGAAATGCTTCAGAAGGAGTTAGAAGGTAAACTCCTGGACATTACAAGCAAATTGTCTGATCTAAAGATAGACCTTGAAACTGAGATGAAGATGAGAATTGAACTTAAAATAAAATTTGATTTAGTTACTGCTGAAAGAGACCAGCTTTTACAAAAAGTCAAAGACTTTTCGTGTGCACAAAGCTCAATTAGTTCTCCTTCACAGTGTAAAACAAGCTCCCATAACTATGGTAAATCAAACAATTATTCGAGCAGTCCTAAATCAACTGTTTCTAAGAACAATTCTTGTTCTTCAAATCAGTATTATCAAGGGTATGTCATTGGATCACCCAATTATCATTCAAAAGGTAAAAGCATTTGGGTTAATAAAGCTGATTCTGTTTTATCTCATACACCTGTTGTTACTAACTCTGTTCTTCCTTGCATTGTGAGATCCACTAATGATTTAATCAATCTTAGCAAGAGAAGAATTATGTGCTCAACATGCAGAACCAATAATTTTGTCAATAACAAAAGGTTCAACAGGTGACATGGAGATAACAGCTATCAGAACAGTTGGAAAGGCAAGAACAGGTATGATCACAATTATTGGTACGGATCATATTTTATTCCTAATCATCCTATTTACAGTGCTAAAAAGAATATATCTAATAAGAATAAATGGTTTGGAAGTTACAACATACCCCAACCCGATACTAACAWAATAGGACCCAAATTCATTTGGGTACCAAAATCTACTTAATCTGGTTTTGCAGGTGTGTCAATTTTGTGTTGATCAGAATATCATATCAGTGATACACCAATGCAGGGGGAGTTGTAATCTATTCCAAACGAGGATTCTGAACAATTCAGTTCAGGACCCGTGCTTTACCGAGAGTGGTTTCTAAACACACAGTTTAGGACCCGTGCTAAACATGTTTTTCTTATTTGTTTTTAATTTTTTGAGCTGAATCGAATCATTTCTATAATCTACTTTCTAGGGGGAGTCTCTAGAAAGTTCAATAAATCCTTTTCGAAAAATAAATTTTCTGTTGGGAAACGAGTACATTCTCTGAACAGGTATTTCCTGAGATTTTACTTGTGTAAATTCTCGTCGTACATAACTCCAATACCTGTTTCAGCTATTCTTCAAACTGTTATTATCACGTCTCTTATACGAAAATCATTTTCGGTGATAATACGCTCGTTTGTATTCAAGTTTGTTTTCTGATATTGTTTTTCGTTGATTGATATACATTCAATATTTTTTTAATATCATAATCTGTAAACTCGTTCTTACAGATCATCATTCATTTCTCTCGCATACTGAATAATCTGTTCGTTGTCGCATCATTCCTTATTAACTGTGCTTATAGCAAAAAAAATTGATCAATTTTATCTGATCTTTGTGTTTTATATGCAATATTATTTTTGATCAACTTTTGTGATCAAATGTGCATAACTATAAATTTTTAGGAGGGACTGAGTGCTTATCGGAAATACCTCAATGGAATGTCAGAACCGACAAACCTACCCATGAGGACAACCATATCTGAGTGAGCTTTAAATCAAAAAGGGTTTGTGTGCCGAGATTAAAATGAAAATGAGAGGGGTAGTTGTTGTGAGCTAAAAGAATTGACGAGAGTTGTCAGGATTAAAAGAATACGAGAATCCTGTTCCAAACTTCTAAAATCCGGGCATACCACACAATCTATTAGTTCTCGATTCTTTGGAGACTAATATTGAAAAAGGCAAAGCCCAGGCCAATTCTTGTCACAACCCCACCAGCTACTCATTTATCTCTCAACAGATAAATGTTTCAATAACACTTGGGGYACGCARCTCATCATCTATCAAYTTCTCATTCGGAGAAAGTTGATATTGAATCAGAAGGATATRTSYCCCCTTCAAGTCTTTTTGATCACATATTGAGTCTGATAAATTTGTGYAGTCCACACGGTTTATCTTTTTGAGCCTAAATAGAAGCATATGTTGCTTTATCTTTCTATACTACACAGATTGCATTTTATACGTTATTTTGCCAAAACATTCATAGATATGCTTTTATTAAGCTATCGATGATTGAATGGAAGACCTGGTGAGATAAGCCTCATAAAGTCTCATATATATAATACATTCGTTGTACTGAGTATATCTGTTATACTACAGGCCAATCTTTTTATAAGATTGAAAACAATTTCATTCGTTGAAATTGGTTGTTACCTTCCCATTCCCTTAATCTGAAAAGATTAAATAAGTGGATTTGCAAAGATCTACTTACAATTTTATGAATTGACGGCTTACGCGAAGGATTTCATTCATTTTTGTGTATGATGGAATGATTCTCATTTCATCATAAAGGGGAGTATGTAATAATGAATGAAATGTCCAATTCCGAACATTTTAAAGGGAATCTGATGTAAAGATCAAGGGGGAGTAACTTTAAAGATGGCTAAAGACTCAAAAGGAATGCGACTGAAGATGATTACAAAAGATTATTCCTGTGATAAAACGTCTGAGAGTTTTTTTTGAATGAGAAGATCAATGTTTCAAAAGTTTACCAACAGAGTTTTTCTTTTCAAAGAGGAAGTTTGTGACTTATTGTCTGAAGATTCTTTGAAGATCATATCTTGTACAATTGTTTCTGAAGATTGTTATTGTTTTTGATCTATATTGTCAAAAGAGAAGATCATCGTTGTTCTACATTCGTGGGGGAGAATGTAAGAAGATCTTTCTCAACTAACGATCGTCTGAAGTTTTCAAGTTGAAGTTTGTTTTTGAAGAAGACAATAGTGTGCTTAAAGCTTCAAAGTTCAAACGAGACTTAAAGCGCGGAAATTCTTTCAAGTCTGAATACAAAGGGGAAGAATGTTAGGACTGAAAGTCAGTGTAATATTGTATTCGTCTTGAAAGTTTATTTTGTCTATAATTGTAGAAAAGTCATCGTGTTTGACTTTTCTTAGATAGTTTGACTTTGACCATTTGTGTAATGTTTGACCCTATAAATAGGGTGAAGTCTTGTAATCTTTGCAAGAGCTCCATTGTAAAACTCATAATACGTATATTGAAGTTTGACTAGATTTCAGATCTTGACTTTTCCTCTTAAACTCTCTCATCTCTCCTCTCATGTTCTTCAAGGCTAAATCATAAAATGCCATGGATTCATTGAAGATACCTTAAAGATTGATCAAAGTGACCTCACACCGTACTTGATCGGAAGGAAGTTCGTTGTAAGGACAGACCAACAAAGCTTGAAGTTTTTATTGGAGCAAATGTTAAAAGACTGAAATGATGGGATTGATTTGCTAGGAATGTTCTTAATGCAAGTACAACACAAAATGAAACAAGAAGCTGATGGGCATAGGAAGGAGGCAAATTTTAACATTAGAGATATGGTTTTCTTAAAGCTTAGGCCTTACCTACAGGAAATCTTTAAGGAAAAACAACCACCAAAAGTTGTTCGTGCATTTTTATGGACTATTTAAAGTGGTAGGCAAGGTGGGAAGGGTGGCTTATCACTCGGAATTGCCAACATCTACACGATTCCATCCAGTGTTTCATGTCTCTCAGTTGAGGAGAGCAATCGGACAGTGCGCCTCCTCAACCATATTGCAAAATCAATTGAATGACGATATGGAAAAGATAGTAGAACCGGAAGATGTCCTACAAGTACGAACAACACAGGATGGAAGACAAGAGGCATTAATCATGGAAGACTTTACCTGTGTTTGAAGCCTCCTGGGAAGATTGTGAATGTTAAAGATGCAATTTCCTTCTTTTCATCTGAGGACAAGCTACAAGTCTTGCCCCGAGGGGGTGTTGATAGACTTTAGAGTATAAAGACATATTCAAGAAGAAAAGAGAGGAGGGCAGATTAATAAGATAAAAATAAAGCAAGTCTTGGATAAGTCATAAGTCATCAAGTTTACATATAACTATCTTATGTTTATTTTAATTGTTATAATTGTTTTTCTTTAGGATCCGTTTTATTCTAGGAGTCTTTTACTTATCAGTTTAAATACATTCATTGTTTACCTTTTTGGAATATAGATCAATTTATTATAATTCAATTCTCTACAATTGAATAGGGAGAGACTGCAGCCTCTCGAAAGCTGTAGGGTTTTAATACTCTAATCTTGGCAACCTTTTATCGACTCTTATTAGTATACTTCGATGTGGGTGTTGCTTGTGTATTGGATAATTGGATACAAGTATATTGCAGAAGGAACATACAACACGTACTTAATCTGTCGACTTGGTTCAATTTGGAGTTTGCCAGATAGTGATCGTGTTAATGTTCAAGACTAGATAATGTGGGAATATTTCTTTAACTTGTGACTACGTGTCTATGTAGCTTTGCATAATGTCTCTATGTAAAGGGATGTGTGTCATCTCCATGTCCTCCTATCCCCAACTTTTAAGATTTTTAAGTTAAGTATCAAGGTTGACCTACTTGTATCTTATCATATAGTTCCCTACATATTTCACAAGGTTATATGTTGGAGCAGTTGGCATGTTTGTATTACTTAGAGAACCTCAACCTGAAATAGGTCATGGAGGGTGATAAAAAGCTAGCATCCACCCTAGAAACTAGATATAACAAATTACTTCCATAAATTAGGTCTTCTACACTTAACTTTTAACTAGCTCCAAAGATGATATAATAACAGTACTAATAGTACGAAGTAACTAGATAACGACAATAATACCCCCTCCATCCCACAAGGATGACAAAGTTTAACTAGCAGAAGCAGTTGACTGATAGCTAAATATATAAAATACTCCGGGATATAACTTAGACCATAAAATTGATGTTAATTTGTCACCAAAATGAATCAAAACTACCTTTGTAATGATAAAGAAGGTATATACCAAAGTAATGTATATACTCATCCTGAAAGTGATAAAGGGAAAGGTGTCAAATGGAAGAACTCTCTTATCTTCACTAGGAAAAACAAAGTATGAGTAATAAACATTTCACAAGAAGCAGATTCCATACTAGGTTGATGCCTCACCTAATAAAGAAATAGCACCAAGATATAAGGTCATCATGGACCTGAAAGAATGAGCATATTCTCACAAATGAAGAACAAATGACACTTTAGTATCTCATGACGCCTACAAAAAGCACTCTGACTTCTAGACAAAAAATGACAGGCAATTTCCAAAAATTAGAGCAGCATGTAAATCTCAACTCGCTTGATAATCCATATAATATTCTACCACTGCAGAAAAATATTGACATTCAAACAACCTGTTCTCACGAAATTCAAGCCATCTAGTGTATCATTACTCACATCATACCTGATTGCATAACCTAGTTTCTTAAATACATATAAATCATGATCAAGCATTGCCTTCAAAATGACCCTACCTATACCTGCACTTTTGAAAATCTAAAGCAAACATGCTAATGTGTAACATCACCATCACCTTACCAATAATCACTGTTATTGCTGGAAAATCCATTAGATGCTATGCATGTAGCATTGCCATCCAACAACCTTATGATGGAATTTTCTACAAGCATCCCAAACGGTGCTGACAGAGGTCCCTCGATGCTGCATTTCATCAACCTCCTACCCAATGCTACCCAAGCCTCATCCAAACCCACAGTTCCACAGACAACGAAAAGATTAAACTAGTGGAATTGGGAAATGAATCCAACTACAGTAAAACAGTGATTACAAGAAAGAACACAGCACCCTAAAAGCAAAAGCAAATTTGTTTTAAATCCAAATAAGATAAGCATCAATGATATGTCAAAAATACTAATCCAGCCTTGTGTCATTATCACCTCCTAACTCGTATAGTCGTATTATCTTTTATGTTTTTCCCAGCTTCTCCAGATATCAACTCCTTCTACCTTTAGCATCTTATGGTGATGCTATCTAGTAATCTTTCACAGACAACATCTATCGAACTTCCATCTTTTGCACAGCTCCTCTGGCATATGCAAGCACTATGGTAAAGTTTTACTGCTAGTGTGCTACACCATCGTATTATTTTCAATGTGGATTCATCATCTTTGGAATAAAGATGAAAGATTTGCTCCTAACTAAATTTTAATAAAATAAAATCTACTTAAGGTCTAGTCAACCTAAAATACTAGTTTCTTGAACTTCAACTAATCCCTACAGATCTTATAAATACAATCTCTCAAAGTAGTATAAAACATAATCTCCTATAACACTTGTAAAAGGTAATCAATGCACATTTTAGGTTCCCATTACGAGGAAATTTTGATATTTCAAAGCATGTATTTAATGGTCAAGACGTTTGGAAAGCATCGACTGTCTGCTAGAACTTAAGTTGCAAGTTGACCTTGTTGACACAAGAATGGTCTCTTTCTAAGCTATTACTTAGATGACTCATACCAGGAACAGGAATTAGCCATCATGTTAAGCGAAAAGTTTAATCACCTGAAAGTTAAAAATTACAAACAAAAATCATATTTGGCTCACCTTTGCCCCATACCTAGCTTTCAAATCCACATTTCCACCCGTGTGATCATAATGATGGTGAGTGTTTAAAATGTAGGTCAGATTCCGATTATTTCTGCTCAAGGCATCTACTATTGGTAGAGATTCAGAAGGATCAACCACTCCAACAGTCCCAGTATCTACGTCATGCAAAAGATATGCATAATTGTCCTTGAGACATGGTACCTAACATACCACAAGAAAAAGATGACAGTAAAAATCAATATGGACGTGCAAATTTAAGGTGTACAAACTGGTGAACGATAAGGAAGACAGTTTGTGACTCTGTGTGTTCCAGATAATGCATCTTAACTCATAAGCAAGAATACAAAATGAAGAAAATGATTTAGGAACTGCAAAAATGTAAACTCACCAATTCAATTTGCAATGATGATGACATGTTGGAAATGCTACACAAATGAGAAACACCAAGAGATCGACTGACTCCTCGCAAGGTTTTGAACGGAAATGAAAATAACTGCACGAACCCATACATAAGGTTTTTCCGAAGGCAGAGTTGCCTTATGCCCGGCCATACACAGACCATCCTTCTCGCCTAGAACATTAGAAAACAATCAAAAAGCTTCAAGTCTGTCCAATACAAATTGCAATACAAGATAGGCATTGATGAAAGATAATATGTATGCTAATTCATCAATGCTAACTTATCTCTCCCCTCTATCATATTCTTGGCATCAGGTAATTACTTTCTGGCATTCCCTCTTTTATAAGACTCACGTACATATTCATCAGTAAGCAATACCATTTACCTTAACTCTTTGATGACACAAATAAAAGGCTAAAAGTAAGTTACCTGCTTTTCCCAAAACGTTGTCCCGGATTGTCATATTTTCTACCACTCAGCTTTTTACCATTTTTGACAAATTATCCCTGATCTTTCCCCTAAATTTTCTATATAGTTTCTTCTCCTTTCGTCTTTTTTCCCTCTCTAAATTTTCGCAATGATCTTTAGTAATCCACAGAGTGTTAATATCAGATTAGCTACTTGCCAAAAAAAAGAACAACAAACGCCCTAAACCCTAACGCCAGAACAGCTGACTTGTATGAAAATGTTCTTAAAAACAACGAAAATTGTCAAACCAGAAAACGCGTTTATGATACGCATTCCTCTTAAACTCTCAAATTCATTCTTTCACAACAACAAAACGACAATTTAGAGAGTCATAACCCAAACTAGGCATGACCTAAATGTATATTCCTCATTAAATATCTTACTCCACAGTAACTGAGTCCATAAAATCTCAATTACAATGATGAAGTCAGATAATCAGACAATCTACCAAATACACAATTCATATCCGACACTACCAATATCTGTGATGATAAAATTTACTAAAACATACAGAAAAATGCATACGAATCAGACTGTGAAGTCAGAATCTTCAAAGACGCGAGATTGTATACCAAATTAAGAATGGAGATAAAAGAGGAAGTAGTGAAAATTGAAGAGAGAAAATGGAAGAAACCTCAGAAGAAGGGAGGGCAGCCATGGCAGAAGGTGCTAGTGATCTACAGAGCATTTGCATTTTTGGGCGAATTTGGCTTTTGTAATCAAGCACTACCCGAAGGCGAAGAGAGAGAATGGTGAACAAGAGACGGGTATGGGTTACATTAGTGTTTCGACCACCACAGTACATACAATACGTACGCGTTTTTTCCTCACTTTTTCGTCCATATTTCTCATAGGGTGGACATGTTGCGTTACCATATTTTATCTCAACAAGTAGTCCCTTATGATGTTAAATGTGACATTTTCAACAAATTCTCAAAATCTTGGAGCTATTTATATGTATTTAGGGTCTTTTATCGATTTAAGTAAAATTATAGCCATAATTATTTATGTTCAAATCATTAATTGTTTAGTTTTAGGTTCAAATCATTAATGGTTTAGGTTTAGTTTCAAATTCTTAATTAGGTTTAGCCCATTTTTGTTATTAACATACTAAAAGAGCACTCGTACAATACAGCAAGATACATCTTCATTTTAATGTTTCGTTTTTTTTTTTTTCTGTTAATATAATATGGTTTATTTGGTTTTAAGAAAGATAATGTTTTTACCTTTGAATAAAAATAAATTTGAATACATCGTAAAATTTTGAAAAATTTTATCGATATTAATATCAAATTAACTATTTAAAAGTTCTCGTTTTTTGTACAATTTTTCTAATTCAAAATTTTTATTATAATTTAATTTAGGTAAAATAATGAAATAATTTATTTTTGGTTTAACAATAAATTTTTTATAAAGATAATGATTTTGTTAGAACTCAATAATTATCTTAATTATATTTTAATTTTTTTTAATTTAAAATGAGATGTTTATCTTGTATATACTTATATTTATCTGTAGTTAGTTATACAAATTCAAAAATGAAGCTTTAATAAGTTGTACTTATGCACAATTTACTTGTAATCTTAAATTTTAAGTAATATACATTTATATACAGTACTTCATGCATAAAAATGGTGTTTGAAAGTTTTTGTCAAATGTTTTATAATATAGTATAGATATTCTCTTTTATCTCTTTTATGCAATGTAATCAAAAGTTTTGGATGTAACAGGGCCTTCAAAAAGATTGGAACGTCCCTGATCTCAATAATATGTATTAATCCATTATAATTGGTACGTAGAATTTTAAAAAAGCATATCAATCAATTATATTCAATACTAACTTAATGAGGTTATCAACTTCTTTTTGGTTGGTACATATTGATACCAATTTTGTACCAATTTCAAGTTACATGTATAAAAACTTGAATTTTATTTAAAATTTGAGTGACATTTTAATTTTTCAAGTAACATATATGATGTTTAATGAGTTTTAATTATAAAGAATAAGAATTGCAAATATTCAAATGTATAAAACATAATAGATAAAGTTACAATGTTTAATATTTAATACATAAAAATATAAAAATTAATAAATAATTAAATAAGTTAGTATCATGGTATTATCTTAATAAATGACTTAACTGTAATTAATATCAATTAAACTGGTATTAATTCGATTGATATGGTTGATACATATATTAATTGGTTTTATATATAATTATCACCCCTAGTTGATACTTTATTTTCTATTTAAATTCTATTAAATTTTATTATATATAAAATATAATCAAATTCTTTATATAAAAAAAAAAAGTGAACTACGATTTTAGTCCCTATAGTTTACATAAAACTCTAAAGTCGTATATGTGTTTCAATTATAATAGCACCGTTACTTAAAGTGTGGTTAAGTGAGTGTACTTTTGTTAATTCCTAATTCTTTTTTGAAAAATGATATATATATATATATATATATATAGAGAGAGAGAGAGAGAGAAAGAGAGTTTGTTTCAAATGAAATCCATTATATTTGTATAACCAATGCAATCCAATAAATTAAAATATTTATGGAAATAATGAGAGTTTATTTATTATGATTTAAATATTTATGAAAGATGAATAAGATTCATTAATTATGATCAATATTTTATATTAGGAAACAATTAAAACTTCTATCAAATTACATATTCATCAAATTAAATGGACGGTTGATATTGAGTTGTATTACTTGTACAAATGTAAAGGGTTGTATAATAACTCACCTCTATATATGGGGTATATTTCAAATGCAACCATGTTCATTTCTACAACCAATGCAACATAAATTAATTGAGATATTTATGGAAATGATGAGAGTTCATTTATTATACTTTGAATATTTATACAAGATGACTAGAGTTCATTAATTATGATCAATACTTTATATTAGAAAACAATCAAAACTTTTATGAAATCAAATATTTATCAAATTAAATGGACGGTTGAGATTGAGTTGTATTGGTTTTACAAATGTAAAGGGTTGCATAATAACTCTTCTTTCTCTCTCTTTATATATATATATATATATATATAGGGTTGGGTTCACGTGAGACCAGCTTGTTTTCGTGAGACCCGTGAGATCATATTTTTACACGTAACCTTCACAGCAAAAACACTGTGAAGGTTTAAAAAAAGTCGAACCTTCACAGCAAAAACAMTGTGAAGGTTTAAAAAAAGTCGAACCTTCACAGCAAAAACACTGTGAAGGTTTTAAAAAGTCACCTTCACAGCATTTTGCTGTGAAGTTTCAAGTGTAAAATGTTGGTCTCACAGGT
>NW_020201184.1:54629-74770 GCF_001531365.2 Cynara cardunculus var. scolymus | reverse complement strand
ATATATATATATATATATATATACATACATATATAGTCAGGTTTAGGGGAAAACCGCAAAAAATGAAAAAAAACTAAGGAACGTCCTAGTAACCGTTCATCTGTAAGGTATGCACATGTGTATACAAGTAATTTGCAAGTAATTTTCCATTATGCTAATGTGTATAATGTGCACACATGTATAGAAACCAGAAAACATCTTTAATTACTTGTATGCACATGTGCATACTGTAAAGATGCACAGTTATTGAGGTGTTCCTCTCATTTTTTCATTTTTTGAGGGGGTTTTCCTTGAACCTCACACACACACATTCTCTCTCTCTCTCTCTCTCTCTCTATATATATATGTGTGTGTGTGTGTGTGTATATATATATATATGATAATCTTATTACTATATTTGCAACTTCTGTTTTACACGTATTTTTTTTTTTGTATTTGAAGCAATATTACATACCTTCAGCACGAGAACTAGCAAGACTAGTTGGAGTATGCAAAGCCCCGGTCATACAACATTTTTCTGAAACAATTTCTGGATCGACGACAATTAGAAGCTTTGATCAGAAATGCAGATTTGAAGACATGTGCTTGAAGCTAATTGACGACTATTCTAGACCAAAGTTACATGTGGCTGGCGTGTTGGATTGGCTCGGCTTACGCTTGGATATGCTGTCCTCTTTTATGTTCGCCTTCACTCTGGTTTTTCTAGTTTCCGTTCCTCAAGGAACTATTGATCCAAGTAAGTAATTTTTAATGGCATACCTAGATTACGATTTAATGGCATAAACTCTTAATAGATAAATAAATATGTAAAAAGGGTCAGGCTCAGTGGAAAACCTCAAAAAACAAACTTTGGAACACCCTAGTAACTATTCATCTGTACGGTATGCACATGTGCATACAAGTAATTGAATTTTTTTTCATGATTTCTATTCGCTATGCTGGACAAATTACTTGTATAAACGTGTGCATACGATACTAATGAATGGTTAATTAGAGTGTTTTCAGTTTTTCGTACTTCTGGAGGTTTTCCCCTCGACCTCACTCCTCAACCTCACTCTTTGTATATATTTACCTTTCCTAGTTTGTATAGAATTATGTTTCATCGTAAACTCTATATATTTTATCTCGTGATAGAATGTTAGCAAGGACAATTTCGTAATTTTCATAAACGACTCACCCCCTCGAAACAAATTTGAAGGAACTGCGGGATTAGCAGTGACATATGGACTATATTTGAACAAGATACAAGGATGGGCAATACAAAAACTTTGCAATGTGGAAATACGATTTATATCGGTGGAAAGAATATTTCAATACAGTTCTATCCTTAGCGAGCCTCCTCTTGTTATAGACTCAAATAGACCTCGTCACTTCTGGCCATCGCAAGGAAAAATCGATATCCACAATCTGCAGGTAATCAATATATTTCTATCACTACAACAAAATTGGCTTTATAGAATGCCTAGATCGTTTAAGCGTCCTAATAGAATACTTTGTATAACTTAGGTTTATAGGATCAAACTATAAAGCATCCTATCTAAATGCGTTACAATAGGTTTATAAGACGTTTTTAGGCGTTTTAACAAGTTCTTTTAGAACTGCTTCCGAAATAAAGTGTCCTATTAGCTATTTTATATGACACTTTTGAGAAGTGTCTTATAGACCATCATTTTATAGGACACGTTGCAAATAGTGTCCTGTAAACTGTAAAGTAGTTAATACGACAATTTATTACAAAAGCGTCGTAAAAAATTGTTATAACGTCTAAAAGCGTCCTATAAAGCTATTGTAATACTCTCAAAATAGGATGCTTTTTAGTTTGGTCATATAATTTTTTTACATTTTAGGCGTCCTATAAAAATCAATTTTGTTGTAGTGTATTGTTTCATTCCAGTGAAATAAGATGCTATAAAAATTAATAGTCCATGGATAGGTTCGATATGCGCTGCACATGCCACTTGTATTGCGAGGCCTTACGTGCACATTCCACGGAGGTACAAAGACGGGAATCGTTGGGAGAACCGGAAGTGGTAAATCTACTCTRATACAAACGCTTTTTCGTATTGTTGAACCTGCCAGCGGGGAGATTCTGATAGATGGGATTAATATATCATCAATCGGGCTCCATGATTTACGATCTAGATTAAGCATAATCCCTCAAGATCCAACTATGTTCAATGGAACTATACGAACTAACATGGACCCACTTGAAGAACATTCAGATGATCAGATTTGGGAGGTACTCTTGATTGATTAAACGACTTATACCGGCCTCACTACAACAAAATTGGTTTTATAGGACGCCTGAAATATCCAAGTGTCACTACAACAAAGTTGGTTTTATAGGACACCCTCAATCCCTAAGTGTCTCAATAGATCGCGTTATAGGACCAAAATATAAAACGTCCTATTTAAAGGCGTTGTAATAAGTTTATATGACGCTTTTGGACGTCTTAACAAGTTTTTGAGGACATTTTTAATGTAAAGTGTCGCATTAGCAACTTTATAGGACATTTTTGAGAAATTGTCCTATAAACTCAATTGTTTTTATAAGACACTTGTTTTTATAGGACAATTTTTCGAATAGTGTCCAATAAAGTTGATAATGGGACGCTTTATATTAAAAGTGTCCTAAAAAACTTATTACGACATCAAAAAACGTCATACAAACTTCATACAACACCTTTAGATAGGACACTTCATTTTTTTGGTCCTATAAACTAAGTCCTATAAAGAGGTCTATTATGACGTTTAGAATTTTGGAGTGTCCTATAAATCCGATTTTTTTGTAGTGTCCTAATAAATTACTTTATAGAACTTAAGTTTATATGACCAAATTATAAGGTGTTTTGTCTAAAATGGTTACAATAGGTTTATAGGATGCTTTTAGGCGTTTTAACAAGTTTTTTTTGGACGCTTATAAATTAAAGTGTCATATTAGCCATTTTATAGGACACTTTTGATAAGTGTCCTATAAACCCATCTTTTTATACGACACTTGTGTTTATAGGATACTTTTAAATATTGTCATATAATGTAATTAATACAATACTTTATTTTAAAAGGATTCTAAGAAACTTGTTAAAACGCCTAAACACGTCCTATGTATAAATCTATTGTAACACATTTAGATGGGACGTTTTTTGKTTTGGTTGTATAAACTGAAGTGCTATAGAGTATTTTATTAGGACGCTTAGACATTTTAGACGTCCTATAAAACCAATCTTGTTCTAGTGCCTGTAATATGATTTGTATGCTATTAGTTACATGTAGTTCATCGAACATTTCAGGCTCTTGATAAATGCCAGATYGGAGACGAGGTTAGAAAGAAGGAAGGTCAACTCGATTCAACAGGTTCSTCATCATYCCCACCAATTTTAACARAAAGTTATTTGCAAAAAGKTACAAAATTTTCAGAACCCGTGTTTCCAAAATTGCCACAGTTACCGAAAATGGAGAGAATTGGAGTACGGGTCAACAGCAACTGGTCTGTCTTGGCCGCGTACTACTCAAGAAAAGCAAGATACTGGTTCTTGATGAGGCCACTGCATCRGTTGATACAGCAACGGATAACATGATTCAGAAAACGCTTAGGGAACACTTCTCAGACTCTACTGTCATAACAATCGCGCATAGAATCACCTCTGTGGTCAACGGTGACATGGTTTTGGTTTTGAACAAYGGTTTGTGTGAACTCAGTCTTGTCATATTGAGCCCTTGGGGTGCTCCTATTCTTTTATTTTCTGAAGAGTGTCCCAGGCTATGCCTAGACTAATCCTGGCAAACTCTGACCACAGATAAACTCAGTGGCCACAATTGTTGTCAAAGAACTGTGATTCTGACTTCTTTATCTAAACCCATAATTTGCAGGCTTGATCGAAGAATACGATTCTCCTACAAAATTGTTAGAAGAGAAGTCATCTTCATTTTCAAAGCTGGTTGGTGAGTACAACAGGAGGTCAAACTCTAGTCATATAAGTAAGCAGAGCTGAGAATTGTTTTCTAGTTCTACAATCTATGCTATGAAGTACACAAAAAATACGAACTTGTATCAATTTTCGGACAATTTCATGCAAATTTTGTACGCCCTTTATAAGTAGCCTCGTGTACGAAAGTTTCAGACCATGTCACTATTTCTGTAAAGAAACGAATTTCCTGTTCAGAACGTTGTGGGCAAAAGTGTAGATCTAAGAACTCTATTAATATATGGGTTGGGTTCACGGAACTGCAAAAAAATGAAAAACTATGTAATACCCTGGTAACTGTTTATTTTGGATGGTATGCACATGTGCATACAAGTAATTTGTAAGCAATTTGTCTGCACACGTGCATAAAAACCAATAAACAATTTCAATTTCAATGACTTGAATTCAAATCGAAGTAAGATGATTACAAGAAGAAGACGAAAGTATTTCATTGGGCGTTCAGAGCTTTTCAAAATCAGCCTTGGAGACTCCGGTTGTGGCTGCCTGAATGTTATTCACGCTATATGTAGTAGAATGTTTCGTGTTCTGAGTTTTGTATCTCGGATTTTTTAAAACCACACAACTCAAGAAGCCATCTAAACCCAACAACACGCAGACCTTTCAAAACAAAAATGCTTTGCGGAAGATGTCTTATGCTTGTACCTTCTACATTCAACTCATCTAAGCATTTTAACTGTCCAAGTTCCTCTGGCAATTTTTCAACAATAACACAGTACCGGAGATGAAAATATTGAAGACGTTTCATCTTACGGATGCTGTCTGGAATATCTCGTAAAAATACACAATCTGGTATGATTAGCTTCTCTAAACATTCTAATCGCCCAAGATCTTCCGGTAACTTTTCACATCTTTCAAGATTCAACGTCTCGAGATTCAGACTTCTCTTAAGGTCAAGGGTTCTCAACTTAGAATGACTGAGATTTAGGGATTTGAGCTTTAGACATTCAACAGACATGTGAAGTTCCACAAAAGCATCACATCTTTCGAGATTCAACATCTTGATATTCGGACTCCTCTCAACACTACTAGTGGTGATACCTTGATCATTTAACACATCAAATTACCCATCAGCAGTGTTCTTTAACTCCCACCCACCCAGATTGGCTGCTTCTTCCAAAGCCTTCCTCCATTTCCCAGCAGCCGCTTTCTTTTCATTATGTTCGGCATAGACTTTTCCAAATTCCCCTATTTGTTTGCGGACTTCAGAGGATTCCACATCATAAAACGCCGGGTAAGCAGTCTGCTCGTGCGTCTTTTGACACTCCATAATCGTTACAAGCTTTTCCAAGCACCAAGATGAAAATGCAAAGTTTTTGGAGAAAATTATGACGTGGAATCTTGAGTCTTCAATGGATCTCATGAGCTGATCACTGATCCTTACCCCTTTCTCGATTCTCTCGTCATCCTTGTAAGTGTGAATGCGTTTTTGCTGAAGAGCATAATAAAGATGATCAACAAAGTTCTTACGGGTATCTTCACCTCTAAAACTCAAAAACACATCATACTTGAAGCTCTTGTGAATAGATGAAGTTGAAGAAGACGCCATTGAAGGTAATGCTTGAAGGAACCTTTAAATCAAAACTTTGTTGGCGAAATATTCTATCCGATATGAATATTGCAAGGAAAATCAAATGAGATGTATAACCCTCAAGAGTGTATATCAAGAAGGCAATGGTTTTTCACCACTTTTATTGCAAATTTTTTTTTCGTAAACATAATAAATATGAAATTAAAAGCTAAAAACTAAGAAAATGAGACTAACAAGATTTGAACTCGGGGCTCGAATCTTGCAAACCAACTCTACCAAAGGAAAATTTTCCTCACTGTAGTTTCAAAATATATATATGATGTCACGCAACAGATTGATACAGTGACATTTTTCGCGACCCTATAATTTTCTAGATTTAAACAGAAGAACGAAGCGGTGGCCCATGCCAACGTGTATACAATCGAGTGGGTCCGCTCCTGCTCAGTGTCCCTTAAATTAACCTTCAGAACTGATCTTCGAGTTACATATAATTTGGGAACCTTAGGAACACATGGACCACCTATTTTGTGAGTGTTCATGACGAATACTCACAAAATAGACGTTCCTGTGTTTCTAAAATATTTAAGTTTCCTCAATGAAAAAGGATACCAAAAATTACTCAACATCCAAGTAGAAAGAAATGAACTCTTTGTTTAGAGCTTTGTGGCCAAACTGTAAATCAAAGCTTGGATAATACATTCACATCACTTTTCTCCTCATGTTATCATGTAAAATCAAAACCGACATATGTGTTCTTCGCAAGTTGAAAGTTTAAATATATAGAAAAGCCTCAAACTTTTGATTTCTTTCATACATGGGTCATTTACATAAAGAAACCTTCTTCATTTAAAACTGCAATGCAGGTGTTCTTCGCAACTTAAGTCAAAAGATTGTTAAGGTGCACCCCTGGATTAACACACTTGAACGTCATGGTTTAGGTACATATATAGTTTAAACATTCAAGTCTTTATATATAACTTATATATAGAGAGGGATTTTCAGGGGAAAACCCCCCCAAAAGATGAAAAACTAAGGAACAGACTGATAACCATTCATCTGGACAGTAGGCACATGCACATACAAGTAATTGAAGCTGTTTTTTTGGTTTTTATTCACATGCGCATACCGGAAAAATTGCTTACATATGCACATGTACATACCATCCACATGAACGGTTACTAGGGTGTTACTTAGTTTTTCATTTTTTTTGGGACCTCACACTATATATTTATAATTCTCCAGCTTCTCAATCAGCTTCTGTTAATATACAGATTGCTCCCGAATCACTGTATTTGGATTAACCTCTACCTCACTTTCTTCATTCCTCCTTTGCCTTGGCTGTAGCAGCAACCGGTTCTCAATCCTGTATGCATTTCAAAACAGACAAGTTGAACAAGTTAAAAGTATAAAGCTTTTGTAATTAATGATCTACAACCATAAAACAGTGAAAGTTATGTATAAAAAGCAAAATGCTTAAGAAGTGGGGTGAGAACTCATTGATAGAGTGATTACCCGACCTTCACTACTAGTATCATTCATGTTATAGCTCCAATCAATGAATTAAGAAACAAGAAAGACGACAGCAAACCAACATCATAACTCAACGCTCACAACGACACCACCTGATCAGCCTGCAAAAGAACGTAAAACTCTTTGTTTTAGGAAATAGAAGAACAGTAATCATAGTGATTTTGATCCACATTTTTTACCCATTACATTTTCTACCTGGACTACATTCCATCTTAAGCATAGACAACGCCGGACATTCTACATGGACTACATTCCATCTTAAGCGCTGACAAGACCCCGCTAAATTGTAACTCAAAATGAATGTAAACTCTACCCGGAATACATTCCTTTTTAAGCTCACAGATGTACCACTCACCGACTTCACGCACATACAAGCATCAACAGATAGCATTAACTGCGCATATTTAACAGATATACATTTCCAATTTTTGTCAAATAACATTTCATAAAATCTTGCACATTCATTTCACATATCGTCATATAGCGTCAAATATATATCTTGCATTTTTAGTAAAACCCGTACAAGAAACTCACTTCATGTCCAAGCTCCAAAACAAGCTCAAAAGACCACAATTCCTCAAACCGAGTACCTAAATTTATCATATATATAATGGTTTTTGTTACACCCAAGAGTTTATCACACTAGAAGCTTTCAAATACCCTATAATAATATGCCTTAAGCACATCCAAAATGCTTCCAACAATGAGTTTGAGATCGGACAGAGGCACGTGACCCCAAGTCGCGGTGCAAGTCACGTAGGCTACTGTTAGTCTTACTCTAGACCAAAACTCATTTTTAACCAGAAAATCCCATTTATCACCCGTTCTAATCGATTTCCTTTGATACAATATCCAAGATCAGCTTAACTCGAAGCAATACATGATTTATATACATTCTAAACATTCCATAAACATATATCAAATTCAAAGGACTAGATATCATTCCCAAATCAGAAAATCACTAAAACTCCAGCACTTTGATCAAGAACACCATTGATTTCCCAAAATAAAGAATTTTCCAGAACTCTTAAGGATTTGATGAAAATCCATTCATTCTGCCATAATTCTCTCTCCAACAGAATAAAGATTTGATAAGAAGAAGCTTCATACAAAAAAGAAAGACTAGAATTGATACCTTGAAAGTGGTGGAAGTGGACGGTAGATCTTTTGGCTGAGCGAATAATTCATGGAGTCGCAAACAGATTAATGGCTCTTGACGATCCTCCAATCCTTCTTGAAATGAATCCGTTGAAGGAACACATGTATTGATTTTTTAACCCAACTAATTAATTAATTTTTGTCATATAAATTTCATGATGCAAATCAAAGTAAGATGATTAAAAGAATTGAAGGGGAGAAAGTACCTCTTACAGCTTTGTGAATTGACTTTTTGGCCTTTTGGAGCTTGTCAAAATCATCTCTGGAGCATGGTAGAGGAGACTCATGTTGTGGGTGTGAGTGTTATTCACGGCTATATGTAGCAAAACGTTTTACAGAACCCCTACATCCCTTAAGATTCAATGTTTTGAGTTGTGGAGATTCACTGGGCATGTCAAGTTTTACCAAACCCCTACATCCCTCAAGATTCAATGTTTTGAGCTGTGGACATTCACGGGGCATGTGAAGTTCTAACAAATCCTCACATCCATTAAGATCCAATGTTATGAGCCGTGGACATTCACCGGGCATGTCAAGTTTTACTAAACCCCTACATCCCTCAAGATTAAATGTTTCAAGTTGGGGACATATAAGGGGCATGTGAAGTTCTAACAAATCCTCACATCCATTAAGATTCAATGTGATGAGCCGTGGAAATTCACTGGGCATGTCAAGTTTTCGAAAAGCCCTACATCCCTCAAGATTCAAAGTTTCAAGTTGTGGACATTCACGCGGCATGTGAAGTTCTAACAAATCCTCACATCCATTAAGATTCAATGTGATGAGCCGAGGACATTTACCGGGCATGCCAAGTTTTCGAAAACCCATACATCCATCAAGATTCAATGTTTTGAGCTGTGGACATTCACGTGGCATTTGAAGTTCTAACAAGTCCTCACATCCATTAAGATCCAATGTGATGAGCCGTGGACATTCACCGGGCATGTCAAGTTTTCGAAAAGCCCTACATCCCTCAAGATTCAATGTTTCAAGTTGTGGACATTCAAGCGGCATGTGAAGTTCTAACAAATCCTCACATCCATTAAGATCCAATGTTATGAGTTGTGGACATTCATCGGGCATGCCAAGTTCTACCAAAGCCCTACATCCCTCAAGATTCAATGTTTTGAGCTGTGGACATTCATGGGGCAAGTGAAGTTCTAACAAATCCTCGCATCCATTAAGATCCAATGTTGTGATTTGCGTCTTAACAAATGAAAAAGTGTTGGTTTTCTCTCCCTTACCAATAAAATTTCCCTTTTCCCGATTATTCGCCAATGTATCATTGATTTTCTTCTTATACCACAGTCGGCTATGCTTGTCAGGATCATGAGGGTACAAATGGCGAACAGGGTGCCCCCCCATTTCTTCTATATGATCGTGCATGCCCGAGTTCTTATCATGAGAAATAGTTACGAGAGATTTTCCCTTAAAGAAAACACTCAAACCATGTATATCATTAAATCCATAGCTTTCAAGCACTCTAATTGCTTCATCTTCCTTCCAACCTTTCAATATGCATGCAGCATCTAGGAATATGTCCTTGAGATCTTCCTTTGCATGGATGGATTTTAACAGTGACTTTTGTAGAGTTCCATCAAATGGAATTTTTTCTAGTCCTTTTAAGGTATCTATCCATACATAGAGATTCAAACCCACGGTTGTAATCGTCAAAGGAAGACCATCAGCAATACTTACAACTTTCGCTGATAGCTTTTCATACCCTGGAATCGGAATCTCTGTCCCAAATGCACGCCTACTCAAGAGGCAAATTGCTTCGTCGTGTGTTAATAGATTGACATCGTGAATAACTTTCACTACTTTGTGCGCTACTAGTATTTGCTTGTCTCTTGTTGTAATGATAATTTTACTTCCGCGCTTAAACCAATTAGGCTCACCAGCTAAGGCCTCAAGTTGGTCTATATTATCCACACCATCTAGAACAACAAGAACCTTTCTACCTAGCATATGCCTTTTCATCTTGATTTTCCCGTCTGTAAGACCAGTTACAATAACGTCTTGCTTTAACACGTTGCGAAGGACTTGTTGTTGCAATGAGTTCAAACCTAATGAACATTCCCGAACGTTCTCAACAAAGCTGCTACCTTCGAACTCATTGCATATTTGATCAAAAACAGCTCTGGCCAAAGTTGTCTTTCCACTACCTCCCACCCCCACGATTCCCATCATGCAAAACTCATCACGAAAAGTGTTTAAAGATGAAACCACGTGATCTATCCGAGTCCTCATGCCTACTAAGTTATAATCAGCAGTGCTGATGGAAGGTAGCTTAATTGAAATTTCTTTAACAACTTTTTTGATAAATTCAGCTTCTTGCCTGTATATATATATGTTAAAGAAGAATCAATTAGCTTTCTCAAACTTCAACATGAATAATTACATGTATATCTACAAAATACAAACACATAAGAAGTAACTATAACAGTGTCACATATAATCACATTTCAAATTATTCTATCGAGAAGAGTATTCAAGTTAGATAGATTCAAAGTTTGACGATAAAACACGAGAAGAAACAAAATGAAAGAATATTGCATAGATACAATGAAGGAATTACCCATCAGCAATGGTCATTAAGTCCCAGCCACTGAAAGATGTCGCTTCTACCAGAGCTTCTCTCCATTTCTGAGTAGCCTCGGCCTTTTCATATTTGGCAAAGGCTTTTCCAAATTCCCCACTTTGTTTGCGGACTTCAGTGGGTTCCACATCATAGAAGATTGGGTAAACAGTATGCCCAATCATCGTCTTTTGGCACTCCATAATCTTGACAAGCTCATCCAAGCACCACGATGAAGATGCATAGTTCTTGGAGAAAACAATGACATGGAATCTCGAGTCTTGGATGGCTTGAATGAGCTCTTTACTGATCTTTTTCCCTTTCTCGAGGTCCATGTCGTCCTTGTAAGTTTCAATGCTTTCTCGCTTAAGAGCGTCATAAAGATGACCAATGAATGTTTTACGAGTGTCTTCACCTCTAAAACTCAAAAATACATCGTACTTAAAGATGCTCTTGTGAATGGATGAAGTTGAAGAAGATGCCATTGATGGTATGGCTGAATGATTCTATAAACTAAAACCAAAACTTTGCAAAGAAAACTGGATGAGATGAACAACTTAACCCTGAAAGTATATATGAATAAGGCAATGGTTGTAGTACTACTGGTAATTAATGTGAACATGATGTGTTTGTTTGAAGGATTGAATTGTGGAATGATGTGGAGAAACAAAAGCCTCTTATTTTGATCACACAGTTTGTCCCACCACCACCAACTTCATCTACCATACTTATAAGAAATGGATACCAAATCATTATGAAACCAATTAAAAGCTCTTTGACTCAATTTTTCTTGAATTTAACTACTGGGTTTTAATCAAAATACTATACTTGTCAATTATTCCATATAGATGTGGTGAGATCTTTGACAAGTGCACACATTAGCCATAGAAAACAACTCTTAATCTCAAGTCGAGATCGAAAGAGTGCGCATCTACGGATCAAGAGGGAATACAGTCAACTAAAAACGAAGCCCGTTGTTCATGTAATATGCTAATCGGGAGGAACTTTGTGATAATGGTATCTCTAAAGATTCTCATAGAAATATAGGATCATAAGCCTTGAGAACTTGATTTTTCTGCATATATCGCGATAATATAATCCATTTTCTATCTTTCCAAACTACACTTCATGGTTAGCAAATTTGTTCGTAAAAGGTTAAGTAACCCATATGCTCGATGAAGTGGATTTCTTTTCACATTCGTGTTATCTTAGCCGGCTACTGTGGATTCGAGATTAAGGTTGTTGAGCACTGCAGAGCTTGATACTTTGGAACTAGACACGACAACAAAATTGATTTTATAAGACGCCTAAAATGTAGAAGCGTCCTAAAAGAATATATTTTATACGACTTAAGTTTATAGGACCAAATCAAAACGTATCTAAAAGTGTTACAATAGCTAGGTTTATAGGACGTTTTTAGGCGTTTTAAAACAAAGTGTCGTATTGACTATTTTATACGACACTATTTGAAAAAGTGTCGTACAAAATGATGGGCTTATATGACCCTTTACAAAAATGTCCTCTAAAATAGCTATTATGACACTTTATTCTAAAAGCGTTACAAAAAACTTGTTAAAACACATAAAAACGTCCTATAAACCTATTTAACACTTTTAAATAAGACGTTTTATAGTTTGGTCCTATAATTAAGTTCTATAAAGTATTCTATTAAGACATTTTGACAATCTAGGTCATGTCCTATAAAACGACTATATGAGTTTATGATTTTTGCATACATCAGAGGGGTTGACGTATTGCGACGTAGAATATAAGAAATAACTAGATCTTGAGTACGTTCCACAACTTGACAATACTGTCAAAGCTTGGGATCATGTGAGACCAGACAGTTTTCATGAGACCCGTGAGACCATTTTTTTACACTTGAAACTTCACAATAGAATACTGTAAAGATAACATTCACGATGTTTTCGATGTGAAAGTTCAGACTTTTTTACCTTCACAATATTTTACTGTGAAGTTTCAAGAAAATTAAATAATTTACTCGATTTTATACATTACACCATTTGTCAAACCAGGTGATCCACCTATTTATGTCAAGATGTGAAGTACCACACAATATGACAAGAGAGAAGTAGTCCTACAAATTAATGTCGACATAAGAAAGTGAACCACACATCAGGATAAGAAACAACTACCATTTCTTATCGGATTAGTCGGTTCACCTGCGGTGACTCCGCGTTATCTGCAAAGCAAGTGGTCGCCTTGGGATTAGTCGGCTCACATAGCGGGTTGGATATCCAGGTTAATCCAAAAAAAAATCTGCTAAATTTTTCTGTGTTCAAGTTGAGGGGCTGCAGTAACTGATGGACTAACTTTGAAACTATTTTTAATGCTCAGTGGTCAATATGCAAAGAAATGGATTTTCTATTTAGACCTTTGTGGCTAAAGTGTAAACATGAAAACTTCAATAACATGGGTCATCTTCTTGACCCGGTTTTGCCCCAAATAGGATCCAACTCCATAAACACATAAAAATCAAGCTTCAAACTTCTCACTCAAATCGACATCCCAATATAACCTTACAAGTTTAACCGTAATTTATATTATATTTTATACTTATACTTGAACATAATGATGCAATTCGATGATATAATACATGGAGCAACCAGAATCATATCAACATTTCTGTTACAAGCTGAAAGATCCAAGGTCCATTTGTTAATGATCGAAATTGAAGAGTTCTAGTTCATGGATGAGAACCGTTGCGTAAAGTTCTACCAAATGATAACATCCTATAAGACTTAACCTCTTGAGATTCGAAGTAAGCCCAGGTCAAAGGTCCTCAACTTCGCACCCATGATGTAAATTGATTCTAGCTTTAGACATTCAACATGAATGTAAGTTCTACCGAACCGTAACATCCTCTAACACTTAATGTCTCGACATTTGGAGCCCCTCGAAGGTCAAGGGTCCTCAACTTTGAATCATTGATGTAGATGGATTCGAGCTTTAGACGTTCAACATGAATGTGAAGGTTCTACCAAATCAACACATTCTGCAAGATAAAATTTCTCGAGATTCGGAGTCCTCCCAAGGTCAAATTCTTTAACTTTGAACCCATGATGTTGAGAGATTCAAGCTTTAGACATCCATAGATGTGAAGTTCTACCAAATCATAGCAATTTGCAAGACACATCATTTCAAGGATCCTCAACTTTGAATCACTGAGTTTTGGAAATATAACAGGCATGTCAACTAACAAATGATCATCTTGTCCCTCAAGGGTCAATTATTCCTTATTGGGAGTCATCCCAAGGTTAATGGACCTTAAATTTGGACAACTCAAGTTGAGGGATTTGAGTTGTGGACATTCACAGGGCATGCCAAGTTCTACCAAATTCATACACTGCTGAAGATTCAATTTCTCGGTATTTGGACTTAGCCTAAGGTCAAGGGTACTTAACTTCGAAAAGCCGAGTTTCCTATCTCTTCACCTAAGGTCAAGGGTACTTAACCATAGAAAACAACTTTTATGACTCGAGATCATAAGAGCACCGAATGGTCAAGAGATAATTGCGGGAAAAACAACCAACTATTAACGAAAAGCGAGGAGCACTAGTCGACATTAAGCAGACAACTTGCCTTTTCCCTTCATCATTTTCACACGGTCTGCTCACTTGATTACTGGTATATTTGTCATTTATTTTTCGTTCAGAAAACCCCTTAATTGTCTTGTAATCTTTTAGTTAATGTGTATCAGTTTCTAGTGAAAAGCTATAAACAAAGCAGGCCCAGTTTTCACAACCAAAACAAGAGTTGAGTTTGCAAGGATGAGGCTGGTTAAGAGAGATGATTACACCAACAGCTGCTGTAGTAGCAAACCAACATCAAGAACACAGCAAATCAGCAACAAGACAGCACCAGAAACTATCGGTGGAGAACTGCAGTTGACACTACTTGACAGTAACATCATTTCAGTGAATACATTTTTCTGGAATTTGAAGAGCATCCCATTTACCTGCTTGATAACTTGCATATTGACAGAAATGTATGACGGACTTCCTGGAACTGAAAACGTTAATTCACATAATGTAGGTGAAGTTTTTGCCTGAAATGCAGATCTCATTGTTGAAGAAGAAGAATGTTTGGCTAATTGGCACTAGGATTTTAAGTTGCAACAGGTTGGAATTATATAAAGATTATATATGTAGGGAAGAATGTAAGATTTGGATATAATGGATGTGAATGAGAACCACGGATCCCACGGCACTTTTAAGAAAAATATCCAAGAAGAGATTATAGAATACACTAAGTTTTAAGATTCCATATCTTCGCGCATTTCTTGAAGCAAAACATCATTTAATCATAGATCACCTAAACCCGGTTCTCATATCTTGTTAAAGGACTGCCTAGTCTAAGCAGAATAGAACAAGTGTGTGAAGGGTGTATGATGGGAAAACAGACTAGAGATTCTTTTCCCCAAGAGGAAGCTTGGAGAGCAACAAAGCCATTGGAACTTATCCACAAAGACTTATATGGACCTATAGAGATCGCTTGTATCGGAGGTAACAGATACATACTCACCTTCATAGATGATTACAATAGGATACTTTGGATTTATTTTCTGAAAGAAAAGTCTGAGGTCTTCAATATGTTCAAAATATTCAAGGCTTATGTTGAGAGACAAAGTGGTTACATGATCAAGACCATTAGATCAGATGGTGGAGGAGAGTATTAACTCCTCATACTTCCTTGATTTTCTAAAGGAAAACGGAATTCACCATCAAATGACCAATAGATACACCCCTCAACAGAATGAGGTAGCTGAGAGATTAAATAGAACTCTTGTTGAAAAAGCAAGCAGCATGCTAAAGGTAAGAAATTGGACAATTCATTTTGGGCAGAAGCAATATCCTGTGCCTGCTATTTGATAAACAGGACTTTAACAAAGGCTCTTTCAAACATGGCACCAAGAAGCATGGACTGGTTACAAACCTGCTGTTGGACACCTAAGAACCTTTGGATGTGTGGCTTATTCACACATTCCTGAACAGAAGAGAAACAAACTAGATGAAAAATCTGAGAAGGCTATTTTTGTGGGATACAGTGATAGATCTAACGCTTACAAGCTCTACAATCCTATCACTAAGAGACTATTATTAGTAGGGATGTTGTGTTTGATGAGGGAAAGTCTTTGGAATGATGCACCAAGGAAAGAAGTAACCTCTCCTCAGATTGAGACAATCACAGAAGGGTAGATAGAGAGCAATCAGAATCAAGAAGGGTCTGTGTCAGGATATTTTGAACACTCTTACAACCTCTCAATCTCCTGAAAATTCAAGCTCCTTCTTGGACTGCCTGAAAGTCCACTTAAGAGAGGTTACAGAAGCCTAAGGGATATATATAATGACTCAAGAAGTCTTGAATTCAATAACACCACAGATTTTGTCTTATTCTCAGATGCTGATCCAATATCATTTGAAGAAGCTTGGCAAGAAAGAAAATGGAGGGAGGCTATGGACAAAGAGATAGAGGCCATCACAAAGAACAATGCCTGGGAATTGGTAAATCTTCCAACTGGTCATAAACCCATTGGAGTAAATGGGTATACAAGACTAAATTTGAATGAGGAAGGAAACATTGATAGACATAAAGCAAGGTGTGAAAGGTTACAAACAAAAATATGGGATTGACTATCAACAAGTATTTGCAACAGTTATTAGATTAGAAACAGTTAGATTAGTTCTATCTTTGGCTGCACAAAATAACTGGAAAGTGCACCAAATGGATGTAAAATCAGCCTTCTTAAATGGGAATTTAGAGGAAGATGTGTATGTGGATCAGCCTGAGGGTTATGTCAAGAAGGGTGAGGAACATAAAGTATGTCATTTAAAGAAAGCCTTATATGGCTTGAAACAAGCACCACGTGCTTGGTATAGTAGAATTGAAGGATACTTCTTGACACATGGCTTCACCAAAGGTCCTCAAGAGCATACCCTTTTTACTCAGAAATCTGAAGGTATGATTCTCATTGTTTGTATCTATGTTGATGACTTGGTTTTTACGAGCAACTCACACGCTATGGTAGAAGAATTTAACGAAAGTATGAAGGCAGAATTTGATATGACAGACATGGGGCTGCTTCACTATTTTTTGGGTATTGAAGTTAGACAAAAAGAAGAGGAGATCAAAATCACTCAACACAGGTATGCACACAGTTTGATTGATAAATTGAATATGGGACAGTCTAATATTGCTATTTCTCCTACGGAATTTGGGATCAAGCTCTCCGAGGACAACAAAGAAGGAAGTATAGATGGCTGTTTATATAGAAGTCTGGTTGGCAGTCTTATGTATTTGACTGCTACCAGACCTGATTTGGTTTTTTCAGTTAGTATTTTAAGCCGATTTATGGACTCACCAAAGGTCAGTCATTGGGAAGCAGGAAAGATGATCCTAAAATACATTAAGGGAACTCTAGATCATGGCATTATATATTCTAAGTCAAACCACTTCACACTTGTGGGTTTTAGTGATAGTGATTATGGAGGTAGTTTTGATGATGGCCGAAGCACAGGAGGGTATGTGTTCCATATGGGATGTGGTGCAATATCCTGGCAGTCAAAGAAACAAAGTGTTGTGGCACTATCTTCTACCGAGGCAGAATATATGACACTCTCTATGGCAGGCTGTCCGGCTCTTTGGCTAAGAGATATACTACATGAGCTGAATCACACTCAATGTGGCCCTACTACTATTTTTTGTGACAACTCTGCCATTGCTCTCTCATAGAGCCCTGTGTTTCATGGTAAAAGCAAACACATCCGGGTAAAATATCACTTTATTAGAGAATTGATCACAAATGAAGAGGTAAAGGTTGAGTACTGGAGCACTAAAGACCAACTGGCTGACTCCTTCACGAAAGCACTGCAGTATGGGAATTTCAAAAGCATGAAGGATCGTTTGAAGGTTCAATCCTGTCTAGCTTAATAAACTGAAGCGTAAGACTCAATGACTCGATTCTAAATTATATGTAAATAGAATCCAATACAACCAATACCAATAAAACCAGTAAATTACTAACCTGATTATGCTTAAATATGCCAAGAACACAGATATATAAAGATAGAATACTGTTTCTGTCGTATCCTAAGATGAAATTCTCCCTCACTTGTTCGTGGCCTATAGGCCAGAAACACAGCATACAAATTGCATGCACCAGCTCTATACCAAGATGCTGATAATTAACCTATTCGATGAACCATTCAAAAGAGGGTCTAGGGAGGGTGAGATGTACACTGACCTAACCTCTACGACAACCAATAGATCCATTGTTTCCATGAAGACCACGACAGTGTGATTAGACATGTAGAAAGACCAAAGACCAACACACGATGAACATATGACAGCTGTAGTTACTTGTATTCTTGAATACTAGTTGTGTACCCACACAATTTTAGCGAGATGTAAAAGTTTATTATAAGCTGATAATAGAAAACTAATATGATTCCTCATAGAGCAGAGTATGATGCTTAGATAAAGAATACATGGTACAAACAGAATCATATCAAAATTTCTGTTACAAGCAGAAAGATCCAAGGTCCATTTATTAATTAATGACAAAAATTGAAGAGTTGTAGTTGAGTAATGAGAACCAAAGTCTATGTAAGATTAATGAAGCATCCTGCATTTGCCTCAAGGATTCTGTGGCTCGGTTGTTAGCAGTCCGTGCGTTGTGCAGGCTTAAGGCGTTTTGATATCTATCGTATATGATCCCCAGGAAAAATCAGAGTTTTGGGATGCAACAAAACTCCACCGTGTTAGACAATGAGTATTCTCCATCTTGCCATGGAAGATTCGCCTGACAATTGTAAATAACATTAGAAAATAACTAAATAGAAGACAGTGAGCAACAATATGCAACATTCAATGAATTTTATAGACCCAAATCAAGCAAAATGTTGGCAATTTTAAGACATGGTGAACCTATGGTTTCTTCTTAGACCTCAATTAGTGCTCGAAAGATATGCATTTAAGGTTCAATTTATATGAAATCATGAGTAATGTAAGAAAATACCTTTGAATAGTACTCAGCCACATCAAACTTCTTCATATTAACATATCCTGCACTTGCTGAGTCCATTCTTGAATGATAGCTTCATAAAGATGACAATACCCTGAACAAACAAAATGAAGCATGTTTAAAGAAATAGTCATGCAACAGATTGATATCCCCACTTGATTCATGTTAAGAATAAGAAAACACCTCATTTTCATCCCCCTCTTCATCTCTACATTCTGTTATTGTTGCAGTGCAGTAAGATCCATTCGTGCCAAGAAGAGAAAATACGGTACAGTACCATACAGCAGCCTCCCGTAGTTGTAGTTCTTGTTGTTCCTTCTTCTGATCGAACAATTTTCAGACCTCCTAACAATGAAATGCTTGGGGGAAGATTTTTTATGCTTGTACCTTGTATATCCAACTCTTCTAAACATTCTAAACGTCCAAGTTCCTCTGGCAATTTCTCAACTCTAATAGAGTCTTCGAGACTGAGATACTTTAGACTTTTCAACCTACATATGCTGTTCGGAATATCTCGTAAAACTAGACACCGTTTTAGTATTAGCCTCTCTAGACATTCTAATCGACCAAGATCCTCCGGTAACTTCTCAAGAAGCTCACAGTCTAAAAGTAGGAGAGATTTCAGATGTTTCAAGAATAAAATGCTATCAGGAAGATGTTTAATACTTGTAGACCTGAAAGTGAACCGCTCTAGACATTGTAAGCTGCCAAGGTCTTTGGGCGCCTCTGGAATATCGCCCTGGAGTGTCAGGTATCCTAAATGCTGTAAACCGCAATTGCTTCCGAAAAAACTCACAAGGTCTGTGCAAGCACAAGAGGAACCTACTGAAATAAGCTTCTCAACATTTCCAATCAATGAGGGTAGATCTTCCCGATATGTACAATCAAACTGAAACTTGGGGAAATTATCATCGGGGTGCAATGGGCATGTATCTATCAACTTTCCATGCAGATCTAAGCTAGGTAATGATCCATAACTTTCCTCAATATATAAATTTGTAAACCTCAAAAAACCTTTTGCTTTTAAGTTGGTGAGCTTTTTTAGACCTCCAATGGGAGCAAGAAGTTTTACCAAACTGGAACATTCTTCGATGTGTAAACTCTCGAGATTTGGAGTTCCCCCAAGGTCAAGGGTCTTCAACTTTAAGCATCCTTTGATCTCCAGAGATTTGAGCATTACGTCTCCAATGGGGATGTGAAGTTCTACCAAATCACAAGATGTAAGAATCAACTTCTTGAGATTTCGGGTCAGCTCAAGGGTACTCAACTTTGAATTAATCACTTCGAGGTCTTCGAGTTGTTGATATCTGACGGAAT
>NW_020201184.1:0-54344 GCF_001531365.2 Cynara cardunculus var. scolymus | reverse complement strand
AGGACAAGGGATTTGAGTTGTTGACATTCAAGGAACATGTCATGTTCTACCAAATAATCACATTCTTCTAATTTCAATATCTCGAAATCCGAAGTTGGTCCGAGGTTAAGGGACCTCAAAGAAGGTGGACAACTCAAGTCGAGGGATTTGAGATGTGGACATTCACGGTTGATGTGAAGTTCTACCAAATCCTTACATCCATGAAGATTCAGTGTCTCGATATTCGGAACCAACCTAAGGTCAAGGGACCTCAACTTTGAACCACTCAGGTTAAGGGATGTGAGTTGTGGACATTTACATGGCATGACAATTTCTACCAAATCACAACATCCATTAAGATTCAATGTCTCGATATTCGGAACCAACATAACGTCAAGGGACCTCAATTTTGGACTACTCACATTGAGGAATTTGAGTTGTGGACATTCAAATGGAATGTGAAGTTCTACCAAATCTGAACATTCCATAAGATTCAATGTCTCGATATTCGTGACCAACCTAAGGTCAAGGGTACTCAACTTTGAACCATTGAGGTTGAGGGATTTGAGTTTTGGGCATGGAAGAGGCATGTGAAATTCTACCAAATAACGACTATGTTCAAGATTTAATATCTCAAGATTTGGAGTTAGCCCAAGGTCAAAGGTCGTAAAAAATGACCTACGGAGCGTAAGGAATCGGAGTTTGGGAAGAACCTATGATAAGAAAAAGAAAAGATGGAGAGTGTGTAAAAAGAGAGCAATAGATGTGTAGTGTCATAATATATAAATGATGCAAAATCATTACTCTTACCTTTCTCTCTCCCCCTTTCCAAAGTTGTTCCATGAGATTAGTTTCAAGAGCAACAAGATTACTTCCTTGAAATGCTTTCGGTAAAACACGTAAATGGGGAAAAAAATCCGACTTTAAATATTGCAAAGAATCCGGTAAGTATTGCTCATCTTCATCAACTTCCGAAGGACAGTTGCTCACGTAAAGAAATCTAAGTTTCTCCATCTTTCTAAGGCCTTTCGTAATAGGTATTTTATTGACTTTTCCCACCTGCATCTTTATACATGTTGCTTCAGTCCCCTGAAATCCAAAAGTATTGACCGTGAAACTTACGGATGTAAATGATACAAGACAACTCGCCAACTACTTGAGATCGACTTGGTCAAAACTCGGTTAACATTCGACTCGAATAGGCTCGGCTCAAAACTCGAACTCGACTCGAAATATATTAACGAGTCGAGTCGAGCTACCCAATACTCGACTCAAAAAGCTCGTGAGATACTCAATCTTTTTTATATATAGTTAGTTTAAAAATATAATCAGTTTTATAATATAATATGTACAATATAATGTAATAAAAATGTCGTATATTTTTTAATGTTTGAACAATATTGTACATTTTTAACTCTAAAACTAATCAACAGATTTTTCTACTAAAATCATAATTAAAAAAAGACAGAAACTATAAAAATTTTGCTGAAAAAAAGAATGAAAAGGTGTTATAAAAAGAGAGGGAGATTAATGAAGTTTGTAACTTTGTTTTTTTATGATGAAGTTTAAGGTGCATCTCTTTAATCTTTTAAAATTTAAGAGAACACATTTAAGTTTTATATCCCTACAATTTCATAAATTTCGACGGGTGAGCTTGATTCGAGTTCGAGTTGGAGCTTGATTCGAGTTCGAGTTAGAGTTCGAGTTTAAAAAATTGCAATCAAGTTTGAGTCGAGTTTAGTTTTAACTACTCGCGAGTTTTCGAGTCGAGTTCGAACTTGAGAAATGGCTATCGAGTTTGAATCAAGTATATTGATACTCGAAATCGACTCGCATCATTTACTCCCCTAGTGAAACTTACTTAGGTCATGACGATTGAAAATTTGTTGGTGTTTTTCAACTTTACAAATAAATTTGATTCTTACCAAATCGTTAACCAAGATATCTTCAATTTCGTCCGTAATCCACAATCGGGAATGTCTTGCAGGCTCATTAAGGTTCGAACGACGAACAATGTATCTCCCCATTTCTTCTATATGGTCATGCATCATCAAGCGCCCATCTTTAGAAATAGTTACAAGAGATCTGTTCTGAAGAACAGTCAAACCGTGTATAGCATGAAATCCACGGCTTTCAAGCGCTATGATTGCTTCTTCTTTCATCCACCGTTTCAATAGGCATGCAACATCTAGGAATATTTCCTTGCAATCGGTATCAAGACCCATATAGCTTAACTCCAGCTTTTGTAGAGTTTCATGCAATGGAATTTTTTCAAGTCTTGCGAGGGTATCTATCCATACATCCTCGTTTGCATCACAGAGAAACGAACCCAAAACTGTGATTGTTAAAGGGAGACCAGCAGCATAACCTGCAACGTTTCTTGATAGCTCTTCGTACCCAGGATATGGACTCTCTTTCCCAAATGCACGCCTACTCAAGAGGCAAATTGCTTCGTCATCTGTTAATAGATTGACATCGTGAATATTGGAGTTCGCTACTTTGTGTGCTACCAATACTTGCTTGTCTCTTGTTGTAATGATAATTTTACTTCCCGGCTTAAACCAATTAGGTTCACCGGCTAACGCCTTGAGCTGCTCTATATCATCTACGTCATCTAGAACAACAAGAGCCTTTATACCACCCATCTTCTTTTTCATCTCCATTTTCCCTTCAAGAACCCCATGTACAACAATGTCTTGCTTTTTCAACACATCTATAAGGACTTGTTGTTGCAACGATTTCAAACCTAATTGAAGAGAATTTGAACGCTCCCGGACATTCTCCACAAAGCTGCTACCTTCGAACTCATTGCGTATTTGATCAAAAACAGCTCTGGCCAAAGTTGTCTTCCCACCACCTCCCATCCCCACGATTCCTATCATGCTTAACTCATAGGGAAATGCGTTTAAAGATGAAACCACACCATTTATCCTAGTCCTCATGCCTATTAAATTGCCATCAGCGCTGACGACAGGTAGCTTGGATGAGATATCCTTAACAACTAGTTTGATAAATTCAACTTCATGCCTGTATGTTAAAAAAGAATCAATTAGCTTTCTCAAACTCCAACATCAACAATTACTTGTATATCTACAAAATACAAACATATAAGAAGCTATAAAAGAGTTGCATATATAATCATATTTCAGTTTGATCTTTCACAAAGAGTACTCAACTTCGAGTCAAGGTTTGACGATAAAACACGAGAAGATACAAAATGAATGAAAGAGTTACCCATCTGCAGTGGTCCTCAAGTCCCTCCCACTGAATGATGCTGCATCTTGTAGAGCCTTTCTCCATTTCCCTTCAGACTCTTCTTTTCTACATTTGGCAAAGGCTTCTCCAAATGCCCCACTTTGTTTACGGACTTCAGTCGGTTCCACATCATAGAAGATGGGGTAAAGGGTCTGCTCAGTCTGCCTCTTTTGGCACTCCGTAATCATGACAAGTTCGTCCAAACACCAAGACGAAGATGCGTAGTTCTTGGAGAAAACAATGACATGGACTTGTGATTCTTCAATGGCTTGAATGAGCTCCTTGCTGATTTTTTTCCCTTTCTCAAGGTTCTTGTCATCCTTGTAAGTTTCAATGCTTTCTTTCTTAAGAGCCTCGTAAAGATGATCGACGAAGCTCTTACGAGTATCTTCACCTCTAAAACTCAAAAATATGTCGTACTTGAAGCTGGTCTTGGGAATGGATGAAGCTGAAGAAGAAGAAGAAGACGCCATTGAAGGTATGATTGAAGAATGAGATGTATAACCCTGAAGAAGGTGATGGATATGTGAAAGTGCTGTGTTTGTTTGGAGAACAATAGATAGATAGATATGATTGTCCTTTGAAGAGTAAATTACAGATTTAGTCCATGTGGATATATAAAACTTACAGATTGATCCCTAACCAAAATAAAAAAAGCATGGATAGAGTATTCAGGTCCCTATTTGTACCTTGTGTGTTTTGATGAAATTTGTTTCTCTTTCTCTGCAATGCATACATACACTACTGATCAACTTTTCCGACAATCTTACCTGTCGAAAATCCTTCGAAAAACAGAGTTAAAAAACGAATTTTAATTAATTATGTATTCAATTAAATTTTATAGTTGACGCATAAGTAATTTAATCAAATATTTCTATTTTTTTTTAATTTGAAAAATCAACCAATGAAATATATTTTATTTTTCATTAAAATAAATTTCAGTAGTTGTTCTTTTTAAATCTTTTTTAGTTTTTTAATTTAAGAAATCATATATATAATATATTTTATTTTTAATTAGAATAAATTTAATTAGAAATTCTTTTTAAAATCTTTTTTATTTTTTTAATTTAGAAAATCACAGACATAATTTTTTATTTTTAATTAAAATAAATTTCATCAATAATATTTTTTAAATGTAAGTATTTGTTTTTGTAAATATAAGTATTTTTTTGGTATATTTGTTTTATTTTATAGATGTAAGTACTTTTTTGATACAAAAAATGTTTAAGTACTTAATCATTCAAAATATGAAGCCTATTGACTTTTTTTTTAGACTTTTTCCATTATTTTATCACATTAACCAGTTTTATAAGTTATAAGGATGTATGTAATAAGTTACTTAACAGATTTTTAGAAATGTTCAATGACTTATTTATTTCAAAAAATTGTCTAAGAACTTAATAATTCCAAACACTAAATTTTATTAGGTTTTTTTTTAAACTTTTCTTAAATCATTTAAAAAAATGAATGGCGACACATATAAACAAAGATGACAGCCTGGGAGTTTAAATCATTAGAGATATGACTACACATTGTGGTTGTACCAATTCTTATCCGTAACTATTAGAGTGAACTACATTTTTAGTCTCTAAGGTTTGGTGGTTTTTACTACTTTCATCCCTATTATGAAAAATTAACAAAACATGCCCCTATAATTGCATCTTTTTAACAAGTTATGTTAGTGTGGTTGTATTTTTCTAACAAACAAAGTTTTTATGTTTGTTGTTTTTATAACGAACTGGGTCCTGGATAAACAACACATTAAATTCTCGTGGCCCAATTTCGTTAAAAAAAATTACAACGAGAGATTTTTAAAAATATGAGATGATATATGTCAAAGCACCAAACTATAGAGACGAAAAATATAATTCACTCCACTTATTAATTAAAAAGAATGTCAATACTCATTATTTTCATCAATTAAGTTTCAAGTGTAAAAATGTGGTCTCACGAAAACAGATTGGTTTCACGTAATCCCAACTTTGTAAATGTATCGTATAGGATTAAAATGAGATTTTAATAATTTAGCGTGCTGGTACATTGATTATTTTGGAACATAAAAGGATGAATCTTATAAAACAATTACGATGACTTCAAAAATCAAGATCAGATAATGTTTTATCAAAGTCAATATATATATATATATATATATATATATATAGACTTGGGATCATGTGAGACCAGTCTGTTTTCGTGAGACCAGCATTTTACACTTGAAACTTCACAGCAAAATGCTGTGAAGGTAACTTTTTAAAACCTTCACAGTGTTTTTGCCTTGAAGGTTCGACTTTTTTTAAACTTTCACGGTGTTTTTGCTGTGAAGTTTATGTGTAAAAATGTGGTCTCACGGGTCTCACGAAAACAAGCTGTTCTCACGTGAACCCAACCATATATATATATATATATATATATATATAATTTTACATTAATTTCTCATTTATATGTCCATGCTTTATGCATAATCGTTTTTCCTTGTAAATTATAACGTTATTTTTTGGATCCTTTTGAGACAAATTTGGATAAATAAACCAAATATGATGATGATTCAAATACCATTTACTCATTTATTTAATTGCAAGAATGGTACTTGCACAATGCAGTAAGATACATCTTGATTTTAGTGTTTCGTTTTATTCTGTCCCCGTTGATATTGTAGTATGATTTTATGTGGTACTAAGAAAACGACAATGTTTTTTGTTTTTTGAATAAAATATAAATTTGAAAATATAATAAAATTTAAAAAAAGAAAATGCATCAATTTTAGTATCAAATTAAATATTTAAAAGTTCTTGTCTTTTTTTTGTGTAATTTCTTTAATTCCATTTTTTACTATAATTATATTTAGATTTAATAATAAAGTCATTTATTTTTGGTTTAATAATATAATTTTTTATAAAGATACTAGTTAATATTTTGTTAGAATTCATTCATTATCCTAAATATATTTTAGATTTTCTTATATTTAAATGAGATACATATCCATTGTTTGATTATATTTATCTGGAGTTAGTTACACGAATGCAAACGTGGAGCTTTAATAAGTGTGTTTACTTAATAAGCGCTTGTTGGGTAAAAGTCTTTTCCCTCACCTACCATGTAAGATTCTTTTCCCAAACTTAGCAGATAAGATTTTTAGTCTTTGCTATGCTCTTACTAGGTAAGATTCTCGTACATGTCATGCATACTCCATAAAGTAAGTAAAACCCGGTGGTAAGCACTAGTAAGCATTTGGTAAACAATCCCCGACAGAAAAAAAAAAAAAAAAAACATCAACAAATTCTTTAAAATGGAGAATCAAAAGTCAAAATCTCCAAGAAAAATTTAGGTTCATTTCCAACAACTTCTCCATTTTGGAGATTACCATGATAAGAGTCGTCGCCCTCACTTACCGGGTAAGACTTTTGGTCCTTGTCTCGCTCTTACTGGATAAGATTCTTGATATTGATCTTACCATATTTATCCAGTAAGGTCATATGACTTGATTTTTACTTACCGAATAAGCATTTGGTAAACGGCTCCTAAGTTAAAAGATAGCAGTGATAGCTAAGCTACTAATGGCATGTCAATAGTGGTTATTGTTTCTTTGGGGGTGGTCCATTGCATATGAAAAGATAAGGGATTGTAGAAGGATGAGATTGTGTGGCTACCAAAAATTATGAAACCAATATAATAAAAAGCTATTAATTGAGTCACTTTTTCTTCAATTTAATTATTGAGCTTTTATGAAAAATATAATGCAAAAAATTATTTTTTATATCAATTATTATAAATTTATTATGGTTCTTATTTGATTATCATCCCTCCTCAAATACATACACACAAATATATATATATATATATATATATATGTGTGTGTGTGTGTGTAAATACATGTCCACAATTTCATAAATGTGTAAATTATTACATTTTTTAATTAACAAAATGACAATTATCATTCATAATCGAGAGATCAATGAATTTATCTATCTCATAATTAAGAGTAGTATTGGAAAGTAGACATTACTTTTTGAAAGTGAACACTTTTTAAAGGTGTATACTTATTTATTTCTTAATAAAATCGGCAGAGGTATCCTCCGCTTTTTAAAGAAAAAAAAGAACTTTATTATCAATCATACAAACAATGCATAACTTATCCACACCCTCGTCATTAATATTACTTATTTTATTTTAAGTTTACAACTTTATTCCTGACAAATACCTTTCTCTCTCTATCTAACAACTAATGCATCTTTATATAGAAAATCTCCGGATCATGAAACAAAGTACTCCCACACTAGTAATCTTAAAATAGGAACATTTTGCTGGTCATTTGGTTCTGTTAAGTTGCAGACCCATGTCTCTAACTCCCAACAATCATTGTATCCCTTTGGTATAAAGCATTTGGTGGGTTTCTCTGTTCCTAATCTCTTGTTTTCGCCTTGTCTTAGATTATTGTCCCAATATTCACAACCAGCGATTAGCAGCTCAATTCGTGGTCTTTGTTGGTCTGTCAATTCTTGTGTTATTTGGGGTTTTCGGTTAAAGTGAAAGTGAGGTCGTAAGCCATTTTTATCAACCGTAGAGATTACAAAACCGTAACCCCATCGGCGGCCAACAATATCTTTAGTCTTGTAACTTTCTCTTGTTGATTGCTTTATGATACATTTGTCCTGCATTTGCTTTGTAAGAAACTATCCAAAAAGAGATTATAGATCACGTAAAACGATATCTTCAGTCTTGATGTCAATCATTCCTGGATCACCCGAAGCCTTTTCCCTTCATCATTTTCACACGGTCTGCTCACTTGATTAATTAATGGTATATTTGTCATTTATTTTTCCTTCAGAAAACCCCTTAATTGTCTTGTAATCTTTTAGTTGATGTGTATCAGTTTCTAGTGAAAAGCTATAAACAAAGCAGGCCCAGTTTTCACAACCAAAACAAGAGTTGAGTTTGCAAGGATGAATCTGGTTAAGAGAGATGATTACACCAACAGCTGCTGTAGTAGCAAACCAACATCAAGAACACAGCAAATCAGCAACAAGACAGCACCAGAAACTATCGGTCGAGAACTGCAGTTCACACTGCTTGACAGTAACATCATTTCAGTGAATAACTTTTTCTTGAATTTGAAGAGCAGCCCATTTACCTGCTTGAAAACTTGCATATTGACAGAAATGTATGACGGACTTCCTGGAACTGAAAACGGTAATTCACATAATGTAGGTGAAGTTTTTGCCTGAAATGCAGATCTCATCATTGCTTTGGACATATACACGAACACGTATCTGTATATAATGGTCATCTTGAAGGATGGAAGAATGTGACATTTGGATATAATGGATGTGAATGAGAACCACGGATCCCACGGCACTTTTAAGAAAAATATCCAAGAAGAGATTATAGATTACACTAAGTTTTAAGATTCCATATCTTCGAGCATTTCTTGAAGCAAAACATCAATTAATCATAGATCACCTAAACCCGGTTCTCATATCTTAACAATTTAAGTTACTATGAAGCAAAAGACAAAACTTTACGTCCAACAAGATATATATCTCTGCTGATATGGAACATGAGAGTCCTGTTCCAACCTCGTTACATGAATGACCAAAGACATATTGTCCAAGATCCTGTAAGAACAGTTGAAAATGAACGAAATGTGATATTGCAAGATTCTGTCGAAACAAAACAGCAGAAGAAAGAAATACAGTTTCATTTATAAGGAAGATGATGATACCATGTTTATGATGCAGCAACTTTATGACAGGAAATAAGAGTATTTTTGTTCAAATTGATGAAACATAGAAAAGGGAAGTCAGAACAGGTGATGACAAAAGGCTGAATGTTCAAGGTTTGGGAGACATACTCATTGACACCATACATGGACAGAAGAGGATTTCCCGTGTTTACTACATTCCTGAATTAAAACATAATCTGGTTAGTGTGGGACAACTACTACAAAAGGGTTATGATTTACACTTCAAAGAGAAGATATGTGAAGTAAGTGACCAATATGGAAGCCTTATGGGAAAGATCAACATGACAGGTAACAGAAAGTTTCCTTCAAATTTCAATGAAAACACCTTATTTTCTTTTAACATGTCTACAAAGCAAAACACCTTATTATGGCATCAAAGGTTTGGGCATACAAATCTTGGTTATTTAAGTTATATGCAAAAGCATAATCTTGTTAAAGGACTGCCTAGTCTAAGCAGAATAGAACAAGTGTGTGAAGGGTGTATGATCGGAAAACAGACTAGAGATTCTTTTCCCCAAGAGGAAGCTTGGAGAGCAACAAAGCCATTGGAACTTATCCACACAGACTTATATGGACCTATGAAGACCGCCTCTATCGGAGGTAACAGATACATACTCACCTTCATAGATGATTACAGTAGGATACTTTGGATTTATTTTTTAAAAGAAAAGTCTGAGGTCTTCAATATGTTCAAAATATTCAAGGCTTATGTTGAGAAACAAAGTGGTTACATGATCAAGACCATTAGATCAGATGGTGGAGGAGAGTATAACTCATACTTCCTTGATTTTCTAAAGGAAAATGGAATTCACCATCATAGATACACCCCTCAACAGAATGAGGTAGCTGAGAGATTAAATAGAACTCTTGTTGAAAAAGCAAGAAGCATGCTAAAGACCAATTGGCTGACTGCTTCACGAAAGCACTGCAGTATGGGAATTTCAAAAGCATGAAGGATCGCTTGAAGGTTCAATCCTGTCTAGCTTAAGGGGGTGTGTTGAAAGTAAGCTAGTCAGGTTAATCAATCTGCTCTATTGGGAATATGACAAATACTGTTAATTCTGTTAATATCGTTAGGAAGGATCATGACAGTTAATTAACTGTCATACCTGTTCATGAATGGTTGTGTCGTTCTGTTTGAAGGGTTGTAACTTGTATGACTTACTATTGATGATTGGAATAATAAGACTGGTATGCTTAAAGGTTTGTACTAACAAACTTTGCACCTATGATGTCGATGAATTCGAGCTTTATGCATTCAAGACCCACATGAAGATATCTAAGATTCTTCATGTTTCCAAGGCCTTTCATAACAACTTCTCGATTCAGTACTTTCGACCTGACCAATTGTATACATGTTGCTTCAGTACCCTGTGATCCAAAAGCAGTGCCAATGAAACTTGTGTCATAACAAACGAAAATGTGTTAGTTTCCTCAACCCTACATATAAACTCCATCTTTACCCGATTATTAGCCAATATAATCAGGAATGATAGGAAAGAGTGTGTGCCAAAAATTGTTTGTTTTGGATGCTTGAAAGCAAATTGTTTCTTATTAGTCTAAAACTGAACATTTCGTATTAACTTGTTACGCAAAAAAAGATCGAGAATTGGAGAGAGAGGCGAAGGAAGAGTCGCATAATCCATAGGATTCAGTTCACCTCTTAATAGAGCCGTTGTTTCCATGAAGACCACGACAGTGTGATAAGACATGTAGAAAGACCAAAGACCAACACACGATGAACATAGGACAGCTGTAGTTACTTGTATTCCTTAATACTAGTTGTGTACCCACACAATTTTAGCGAGATGTAAAAGTTTATTATAAGCTGATAATAGAAAACTAATATGATTCCTCATAGAGCAGAGTATGATGCTTAGATAAAGAATACATGGTACAAACAGAATCATATCAACATTTCTGTTACAAGCTGAAAGATCCAAGGTCCATTTATTAATTAATGACAAAAATTGAAGAGTTGTAGTTGATTAATGAGAACCATAGGCTATGTAAGATTAATGAAGCATCCTGCATTTGCCTCAAGGATTCTGTGGCTCGGTTATTAGCAGTCTGTGCGTTGTGCATGCTTAAGGCGTTTTGATATCTATCGTATATGATCCCCAGGAAAAATCAGAGTTTTGGGATGGAACAAAACTCCACCGTGTTAGACAATAAGTATTCTCCATCTCGCCATGGAAGATTCGCCTGACAGCTGTAAATAACATTAGAAAATAACTAAATAGAAGACAGTGAGCAACAATATGCAACATTCAATGAATTCTATAGACCCAAAGCAAAATGTTGGCAATTTTAAGACATGGTGAACCTATGGTTTCTTCTTAGACCTCAATCAGTGCTCGAAAGATATGCATTTAAGGTTCAATTTATATGAAATCATGAGTTATATAAGAAAATACCTTTGAATAGTACTCGGCCAGAGCAAACTTCTTCAAATTAACATATCTCGCACTTGCTGAGTCCATTCATGAATGATCGCTTCATAAAGATGACAATACCCTGAACAAACAAAATGAAGCATGAACATGTGAATGATCCCGCACTTACAATTTTAGGTTGCATGAACATGTGAATGAGGCACCATATTCAATGTCTTTCATTTTTTGGTTTGCATGAACATGTGAATGAGACCAGGAGCAGACCTATTAAGAGCTAAGTGGGCTCCCATGCATCCGCTCACTCGATTATTGTAAGAGAAAAGAATCGTCGTCTGAAAGGTGCATCCACTTGATTTTAGAGGGTGTTCTCAAATACTTTGGAACCAGAACTCATAACAAATATCAAACATGGGTGAAGATACAACTACCAGGTTCAAACACACAATCCCAAGCACAATTAGAGACATAACTACCGTTGTACCGCAGTTTCTTGTTTATTTTTCTCCCATTTTGATTTTGTAACTTTTCTTTAGGATTTATTTAAAAGTCATTTTATATCTCGTTTTTAAAAGCAATATAAATTTATTTTAAAGATCAAGGTCAATTCCATTTGAAAAAATGTATTGTATTCCCCAAATCGACACAATTGACTTTTCTTTAGGTCAAAACGTTACTTTGTTGACCTTTAAAGGTACACCTGTCCAGAATAATTCCTAGCCCCGCCACTGAATCAGACACCATATTAACAATGAATGCTTGAATTCCTCCCGTGTATTCACTTGTGTATAGAACCTAGAAAAACCTATTAAAAAGATGAATGTTTGAACTCTTTCTGTGTATTCACTGAGTGGGTCATGTGCAAATTCATTTAAAAATAATATATATAAGGGGATGGGGGAGAGTCGGACGATTGATAAGTCCAAAGACGCATAAACAACTTAAGAATTTTAAACAATTAAATGGACGAGACTAGCAATGAGCATCAATCAACTAATCCTTTGGAATATGTATCATCGACTCATTCAACCAGTTTTCTCAAAAGAAAGTTGGTTAGGACATCGACACACGTCAATATTCTATTCCTTATAAAAGCATGATCAGACTTGGACACTCTACGATTAATCTCTAATTAGCTAATCAAACCTAGTCAAAACTTAGAGTTTAATTGCCAATTGCATTAACGTCAAGCGTCAACATTTAACATAAATATCAATTGTGTATCGTGTGCTACTTAGATAAACCGAAAAGCAGTTACGGACTTAAAAGTTCATCTAGAGACTCGAAATTGAATCAGACATATAAAGGGATCATACTCAAAATATCCAACTCAAAACAATAAACATATAACTCTAAAATCGCATAAAAGGCTTCAAATGATATTAAAATCACCATAAGTCTCTACTAATCCAAATTCAAAGTAAATCACATACTCATTACCAGAATATGAAGTTTAGTTGCTCATATCTGAAATTTAAAAACCAGAGGTACTTACGAAAGTTTGCAGGAAGAACCCAGGAAATTGTCTCCAAAATGGCCTCCCAGAATCTGAAAATCGATCGAGAGCTCCCAAAATCTGGAAATCTGCTTACCGTTTCTTCCCGATTTATGGTTCTCTTCCTCTCGATCAACAGTTTYTGCTTACTCTCTCTGCTGGTCGATTTYTGATCAATCCCTCTCGATCAACAGTTTCTGCTTACTCTCTCTGCTGGTCGATTTCTGATCAATCCCTCTCCCGATCGGCTTCCTGTCTTGCTCCCTCCTCCTCGACAGTTTCTCGTCCTGCTCCCTCTCAATCGATTGATTTCTGCTCTCTTTCTCTGTTTCTGGTTCTGCCCTCCGATTTCTATCCTCTGGTTCTCGTCCTCGTCTCCCTCTCGACAGTTTTTCCAATCGATCCCAGAAAACCGCCAGACGTGACTGCTGTTTCTGGGCTGCAGCTTCATCATGATAATTCCAAATCTGGAACAACGTGATCTTGGTTTCAAGAAATAGAATAATAATACGTAATCATAGAGATCCTAATTGACATTATGTTTAATTACATTACAGAAGTAGCATGAAGAATCAACGGTGTAGGGTGTTTAAAGATGAAACCACGCCATTTATCCGAGTCCTCATGCATGGATGGACGATAACTTCAATGAAATACCCGTAACAACGATGTCGATAAATTCAGCTTCATACCTATGGTTTCTTTTTAGATCTCAATTAGTGCTCGAAAGATATGCATTTAAGGTTCAATTTATATGAAATCATGAGTTATGTAAAAACACCACCTTTGAATAGTACTCAACCACAGCTAACTTCTTCATATTACCGTATCCTACACCGCTGAGTCCATTCTTGTATGATAGCTTCATAAACATGACATCCCTGAAGAAACAAAATGAAGCATGTTTAAAGAAATAGTCATGCAACAGATTGATATCCCCACTTGATTCATGTCAAGAATAAGTAAGCACCTCATTTTCAGCCCCCTCTTCGTCTCTACATCCTGTTATTGATGCAGTGCAGTAAGATCCATTCGTGCCAACAAGAGAAAATATGGTACAGTACAGTACAGCAGCCTCCTGTAGTTGTTGTTGTAGTTGTAGTTGTGGTTGTTCCATCTTCTGATTGAACATTTTCCAGACCTCCTAACGATGAAATGCTCGGGGGAAGATTATTTATGCTTGTACCTCGTATATCCAACTTTTCTAAACATTCTAAACATCCAAGTTCCTCTGGCAATTTCTCAACTCTAATAGAATCATGGAGACTGAGATATTTTAGACTTTTCAACCTACATATGTTGTTCGGAATATCTCGTAAAACTAGACATCGTTCTAGTATTAGCCTCTCTAAACATTCTAATCGACCAAGATCCTCCGGTAACTTCTCAAGAAGCTCACAGTCATAAAGTGATAGAGATTTCAGATGTTTCAACATACAAATGCTATACGGAAGATGTTTAATCTTTTTAGACATCAAATATAGTTCCTCTAAACATTCTAATCGGTCAAGCTCCTCTGGTAACTTCTCAAGAAGCATACAACCAAAAAGATTGAGAAATTTTAGATGTTTCAACGATAAAATGCTATCAGGAAGATGTTTAATACTTGGAGACGACAAAGTGAGCTGCTCTAGACATTGTAAGTTGTCAAGGTCTTTGGGCGCCTCTGGAATATCGCATCTGAGTGTAAGGTATCCTAAGTGCTGTAAACCACAAATGCTTCCGAAAAAACTCTCAAGGTCTGTGCAAGCACAAGAGGAACCTATCGAAATAAGCTTCTCAACATTTCCAATCAATGAGGGTTGATCTTCATGATATGTACAATCAAACTGAAACTTGGGGAAATTATCATCGGGGTGCAATGGGCATGTATCTATCAACTTTCCATTCAGATATAAGCTAGGTAATAATAATCCATAAGATCTCTCGATATATAAATTTGTAAACCTCAAAAAACCTTTTGCTTTTAAGTTGGTGAGGTTTTTTAGACCTCCAATGGGAGCAAGAAGTTTTACCAAACTGGAACATTCTTCAATGTGTAAACTCTGGAGATTTGGAGTTCCCCCAAGGTCAAGGGTCTTCAACTTTGAGCATCCTTTGATGTCCAGAGATTTGAGCATTACGTCTCCAACGGGGATGTGAAGTTCTACCAAATCACAAGATGTAAGAATCAACTTCTTGAGATTTCGGGTCAGCTCAAGGGTACTCAACTTTGAATTAATCACTTCGAGGTCTTCGAGTTGTTGATATCTGACGGAATCGAGAAGTTGTACCAAATCATCATGCCCATCAAGAGTCAAAGCCTCAAGATTCCGAGTCATCCCAAGGTCAAAGGTCCTCAACTGTGGACATCCAAGGCTGAGGGTTCTTAGTTTGCAACGTTCWTCSTGCATGCGAAGTTCCACCAAATTATAACATCCTTGAAGTTTTAATGTCTCGAGATTCGGAATTGACCCAATGTCAAGGGTCCTCAACGTTGGAATATCGAGGACAAGGGATTTGAGTTGTTGACATTCAAGGAACATGTCATGTTCTACCAAATAATCACATTCTTCTAATTTCAATATCTCGAAATCCGAAGTTGGTCCAAGGTTAAGGGACCTCAAAGAAGGTGGACAACTCAAGTCGAGGGATTTGAGATGTGGACATTCACGGTGGATGCAAAGTTCTACCAAATCCTTACATCCATGAAGATTCAGTGTCTCGATATTCGGAACCAACCTAAGGTCAAGAGACCTCAACTTTGAACCACTCAGGTTGAGGGATGTGAGTTGTGGACATTTACATGGCATGACAAGTTCTACCAAATCACAACAAYCATTAAGATTTAACGTCTCGATATTCGAAACCAACTTAAGGTCAAGGGACCTCAACTTTGGACTACTCACGTTGATGAATTTGAGTTGTGGACATTCACATGGAATGTGAAGTTCTACCAAATCTAAACATTTCATAAGATTCAATGTCTCGATATTCGGAACCAACCTGAGGTCAAGGGTACTCAACATTGAACCATTGAGGTTGAGGGATTTGAGTTTTGGGAATGGAAAAGGCATGTGAAATTCTACCAAATCACGACTATATTCAAGATCTAATATGTCGAGATTTGGAGTTAGCCCAAGGTCAAAGGTCGTCAAACTTGACCAACGGAGCGTAAGGAATCGGAGTTTGGGAAGAACCTATGATAAGAAAAAGAAAAGATGGAGAGTGTGTAAAAAGAGAGCAATAGATGTGTAATGTCATAATATATAAATGATGCAAAACCATTATTCTTACCTTTCTCTCTCCCCCTTCCCAAAGTTGTTTCATGCCCCAAATTTCAAGAGCAACAAGATTACTTCCTTGAAATGTTTTCGGTAAAACATGTAAACGACAATGTTGGAACTTCAGATATTGCAAAGAATCTGGTAAGTAACCGCCATCTTCATCAAAGTCCAAATCTATTGCACAGTCGATCACGTGAAGAAATCGAAGTTTCTCCATCTTTTTAAGACCTTTCATAATAGTTTTTTTATTGACTTTTGTCGTGAACAAATCTATACATGTTGCTTCAGTCCCCTGAAATCCAAAAGTATTGACCATGAAACTTACGGGTGTAAATGATACCAGAGAACTCGCCAACTACTCGAGATCGACTTGGTCAAAACTCGGTCAACACTCGACTCCAATAGGCTCCGCTCAAACTAGAACTCGACTCGAAATATATTAACGAGTTGAGTCGAGCTACCCAATACTCTACTCAAAAAGCTCGTGAGATACTCAATTTTTGTATATATAATTAGTTTTACAAATATAATCAGTTTTATAATATAATATGTACAATATAATGTAATAAAAACGTCTTATATTTATAAATATTTGAACAATATTGGACATTTTTAACTATAAAAACTAATCAATAATTTTGTCTACTAAAATCATAATTAAAAAAAGGGAAAATTAGTTTTATAATATAATATGTACAATATAATGTAATAAAAACGTCTTATATTTATAAATAATTTTTTGAGGAAACCAACTTTCAAAATCGTCATTTTGGGGAACCAACTTGCACCTGATTCCTATTTTNCTGATTCCTATTTTAGAGAACCAACTTTCAAAATCGTCATTTTGGGGAACCAACTTGCACCTGATTCCTATTTTAGAGAACCAACTTTCAAAATCATCATTCTGGAGAACCAACTTACACCTGATTCCTATTTTGAGAAACCAACTTGAAAAATAATTATAGAAAAATAACTAAAATTCTTTTTTTTTTTCCAAAAATTAATGCAATAAAATCTATTTTTCATTTCAAATCTCGTTTTTTTTCATTCAAATATCAAATTGAACATTTAAAAAAAAAATCCAAATTACCACAATAAAAATTGTTTTTTACTAATGCAAAAAAAATCAACTTGATAGAAAAAAATTAATTGATACGGATTGATAAGATATAAAATTCTTGAATGTGATATTTAATATTTATTTTTTATTGCATCAATTAATTTTTTTCTATTAAATTGATTTATAGGAATCAGGTGCAAGTTGGTTCCCCAAAATGACGATTTTGAAAGTTGGTTCTCTAAAATAGGAATCAGGTGCAAGTTGGTTCCCCAAAATGACGATTTTGAAAGTTGGTTCCCCAAAATAGGAATCAGGTGCAATTTGGTTCCCCAAAATGACGATTTTGAAAGTTGGTTCCCCAAAAAAGAAATTAGGTGAAAGTTGATTCTATTTTGGTGCAATTTTCCCTTGAAAAAGACAAAGAAACTACAAATTTTTTGCTGAAGTTGTCCCACATTGGAATAGAGATGGTAAAAAAAGAATGAAGAGGTGTTATAAAAAGAGAGGGAGGTTAATCAAGTTTGTAACTTTGTTTTTTTGATGATGAAGTTTAAGGTGCATCTCTTTAATCATTTAAAATTTAAGAGAACACATTTAAGTTTTATATCCCTAAAATTTCATAAATTTTGACGGGTGAGCTTGATTCGAGTTCGAGTTGGAGCTTCATCCGAGTAGGAGTTCGAGCTCGAGTTTAAAAAAGTGCAATCAAGTTTGAGTCAAGTCTAGTTTTAACTACTTGCGAGTTTTTGAGTCGAGTTCGAACTTGAGAAATGGCTATCGAGTTTGAGTCAAGTATATTGATACTCGAACTCGACTCGCATCATTTACACCCCTAGTGAAACTTACTTAAGTCATGCTGATTAAAAATTTGTTGGTTTTTTTCAACTTTACAAATAAATTTGATTCTTACCAAATCGTTAACCAATATATCTTCAATTTCCTTCGTAATACACAATCGGGAGCGTCTTCCAGGCTCATTAAGGTTCGAACGACGAACAATGTATCTCCCCATTTCTTCTATATGGTCATGCATCGTCAAGTACCCATATTTAGAAATAGTTACGAGAGATTTGTTCTGAAGAACAGTCAAACCGTGTATAGCATGAAATCCACGGCTTTCAAGCGCTATGATTGCTTTTTCTTCCTTCCAACCTTTCAATATGCATGCAACATCTAGGAATATTTCCTTGCAATCGGTATCTAGACCCATATAGCTTAATTCCAGCTTTTGTAGAGTTTTATCCAATGGAATTTTTTCAAGTCTTGCAAGGGTATCTATCCATACACGCTCCTTTGCATTACAGAGAAACGCACCCAAAACTGTGATTGTTAAGGGGAGACCAGCAGCATAACTTACAATGTCTCTTGATAGCTTTTCGTACCCAGGATTTGGACTCTCTTTCCCAAATGCACACCTACTCAAGAGGCAAATTGCTTCGTCATATGTTAATAGATTGACATCGTGAATATTGGAGTTCGCTACTTTGTGTGCTACCAATACTTGCTTGTCTCTTGTTGTAATGATAATTTTACTTCCCGGCTTAAACCAATTAGGTTCACCGGCTAACGCCTTGAGCTGCTCTACATCATCTACGTCATCTAGAACAACAAGAACCTTTATACCACCCATCTTCTTTTTCATCTCCTTTTTCCCTTCAAGAACCCCATTTACATATATGTCTTGCTTTTTCAACACATCTCTAAGGACTTGTTGTTGCAACGATTTCAAACCTAATTGAAGAGAATTTGAACATTCCCGGACATTCTCCACAAAGCTGCTACCTTCAAACTCATCGCATATTCGATCAAAAACAGCTCTGACCAAAGTTGTCTTCCCACCACCTCCCATCCCCACGATTCCTATCATGCTTAACTCATCGGGAAATGCGTTTAAAGATGAAACCACACCATTTATCCGAGTCCTCATGCCTATTAAATTGCCATCAGTGCTGACGACGGGTAGCTTGGATGAGATATCCTTAACAACTAGTTTGATAAATTCAACTTCATGCCTGTATGTTAAACAAGAATCAATTAGCTTTCTCAAACTCCAACATGAACAATTACTTGTATATCTACAAAATACAAACATATAATTAAGAGCTATAAAGGAGTTACATATATAATCATATTTCAGTTTGATCCTTAGCGAAGAGTACTCAATTTCGAGTCAGAATTTGACGATAAAACGCGAAAAGAAACAAAATGAAAGAATTACCCATCTGCGGTGGTCCTCAAGTCCCTCCCACTGAATGATGCTGCATCTTGTAGAGCCTTTCTCCATTTCCCTTCAGACTCTTCTTTTTCACATTTGGCAAAGGCTTCTCCAAATGCCCCACTTTGTTTACGGACTTCAGTCGGTTCCACATCATAGAAGATGGGGTAAAGGGTCTGCTCAGTCTGCCTCTTTTGGCACTCCGTAATCATGACAAGTTCGTCCAAGCACCAAGACGATGATACGTAGTTCTTGGAGAAAACAATGACATGGAGTCTTGATTCTTCAATGGCTTGAATGAGTTCCTTACGGATCTTTTTCCCTTTCTCAAGGTTCTTGTCATCCTTGTAAGTTTCAATGCTTTCTTTCTTTAGAGCCTCATAAAGATGATCGACGAAGCTCTTACGAGTATCTTCACCTCTAAAACTCAAAAATACATCATACTTGAAGCTGGTCTTGGGAATGGATGAAGCTGAAGAAGAAGAAGAAGAAGCCATTGAAGGTATGATTGAACGATCCTAGTTTCTCAAATCAAAAAGTCGTTGCAAAACTTGATGAAATGATGAGATGTATAACCCTCGAGAAGGTGATGGCTATGTGAAAGTGTGGTGTTTGTTTGGAGAAACAATAGATAGGATTATCCTTTGAAGAGTAAATTATAGATTTAGTCCATGTAGATATATAAAACTTACAGTTTGATCCCTAACCAAAATAAAAAAGCATGGATAGAGTATTCGGGTTCTTTTTTGTACCTTGTGTGTTTTGATGAAACTTGTTTCTCTTTCTCTGTGATGCATACATACACTACTGATCAACTTTTCTGGTGATCTAATCTGTCGAAAATCCTTCGAAAAACAGTATTAAAAAACAAATTTTAATTAATTATGTATTTAGTTAAATTTTATAGTCAACCCATAAGTAATTTAATCAAATATTTCTATTTTCTTTTTTAATTTTAAAAACCAACCAATGAAATATATTTTATTTTTCATTGAAATATATTTTATTTTTCATTAAAATAAATTTCATTAGTGATTCTTTTTAAATCTTTTTTATTTTTTTAATTTAAGAAATCATATATATAATATATTTTATTTTTAATTAGAATAAATTTAATCAGTAATTCTTTTTAAATTTTTTTATTTTTTAATTTAGAAAATCACAAACATAATTTTTTATTTTTTTTTAAAATAAGTTTCATCAATAATATTTTTTAAATGTAAGTATTTGTTTTTGTAAATGTAAGTATTTTTTTGGTATATTTGTTTTATTTTATAGATGTAAATACTTTTTTGATACAAAAAATGTTTAAGTACTTAATCATTCAAAATATGAAGCCCATTGGCTTTTTTTTAGACTTTTTCTATTATTTTATCACATTAACCAGTTTTATAGGTTATAAGGATGTATGTAACAAGTTACTTAACAGATGTTTAGAAATATTCACGGACTTATTTATTTCAAAAAATTGTCTAAGAACTTAATAATTCCAAACACTAAATTTTATTGGGTTTTTTTAAACTTTTCTTAAATCATTTAAAAAAAATGAATGCCGACACATATAAACAAAGATGACAGCCTGAGAGTTTAAATTATTGGAGATATGACTACACATTGTGGTTGTACCAATTCTTGTTCGCAACTATTAGAGTGAACTACATTTTTAGTTCCTAAGGTTTGGTGGTTTTTACTACTTTCATCCATATTATGAAAAATTAACAAAACATGCCCCTATAATTGCATTTTTTAACAAGTTATGTTAGTGTGGCTGTCTCTTTCTAACAAGCAAAGTTTTTATGTTTGTTGTTTTTATAATGAACCGATTCCTGGATAAACAACAAATTAAATTCTTGTGGTTGCATTAGAGACCCAATTTCGTTAAAAAAAATTACAACCAGGGGAACGTAATTTTATAAATAAATGTATTTTTAAATAATTTTATAATGTATTTTTATAAGACAATGTAATTTTAATGATATTAAAACACATTTTTAAAGTGTATTTGAGTGACCCAATTGTAAATTTTATAATGTATTAAAAATATATATCATTAAAAAAATCTTATTTTTTAATGTCGGGATTGACAGCCCATAACCGGTTATGAAGTACCTTGACCATTTGTCAAACAAGGTGACCCGCTTATTTATGTCAAACCAAGTGATCCACCTATTTATGTCAAGATGTGAAGTACGACACAAAATGATAAGGGAGAAGTAGTCCTACAAATGTCGACATAAGAAAGTGAACCACATATCAGGATAAGAAACAACTACCATTTCTTATTGGATTAGTCGGTTTAAATGCGGTGACTCCGGGCTATCTGCAAAGCAGATAGTGGTCTTGGGATTAGTCGGCTCGCATAGCGGGTTGGATATCCAGTTTAATAAAAAAAAAAAAATCTGCTAAATTTTTCTGTGTTCAAGCTGAGGGGCTGCAGTAAGTGATGGACTAAATTTGAAACTGTTTTTAATACTCAGTGGTCAATGTGCAAAGAAATGGATTTTCTATTTAGAACTCTGTGGCTAAAGAGTAAATCAATAACATAAAAATCAAGCAATAACATGGGTCATCTTCTTGACCCGGTTTTTGCCCCAAATAGGATCCAACTCCATAAACACATAAAAATCAAGCTTCAAACTTGTCACTCAAATCGACATCCCAATATAACCTTACAAGTTTAACCGTAGTTTTATAGTATATTTTATACTTATACTTGAACATAATGATGCAATTCGATGATATAATACATGGAGGAACCAGAATCATATCAACATTTCTGTTACAAGCTGAAAGATCCAAGGTCCATTTGTTAATGATCGAAATTGAAGAGTTCTAGTTCATGGATGAGAACCATAGGGCATGTAAGATTAATGAACATCCTGCATTTGCCTCAAGATTTATGGGAACTGTTGGCAGCCTGTGCATTCTGCAGGCTTAAGATCCATCCGTGCCGAAAGGAGAAAGTAAGGTTGGAACAGCACATGCCCTTGAATAGCTACTTACTTTTCTTTCTGTGTTTCTAACTGCCATATGCTGCACCGTTATACATATAACACAACAAAGCAATTAAACAAAAGTTGCAAAGTGATCTTAATATATAGAACAAGGTTAACAGCTGAGATTCTTTTGAGTTACTTGCTGGCTGCTGCTGCAGATGCATCTTGACCAAGCTGCAAACCCATGCCTGGTTGATTGGCCATAAAACGTGCAGCTAAACATTTCATATTAATTTGTTAAGAAAAAAGGTAACCCATTTGATATTCAAAGATAAAAGTGTATTTTCTTTTAGACCTTCACTCAATTTGCGGGTGATCTCAAGATTTTCAATCGAGTCAACAAGAACCTTTCTACGAGGCAAAAAAAAATTCATCATCTTTTTCCCGTCAAAAACACCATTTACCATGATGCCTTGATCATTTAGGACATCTCTTCGGACTTGCTGTTGCAACCACTTCAAACCTAAGGAAAGGGACTTTGAAACTTTCCGAACATTCTCAACAAAGCTGCTACCTTCGAACTCATTGCATATTTGATCAAAAAAAGCTCTTTCCAAAGTTGTCTTCCCAATACCCACCATTCCCGTGATTCCTATAATGCAGAACTCATCAGTAAAAGAGTTTAAAGATGAAACCACGTCATTTATCCGAGTCCCCTTGCTTATTAAACGGTCATCAACGCTGATGGAATGCAACTTTATTGGAATCTCCTTCACAACTATTTTAATAAATTCAGCTTTATGCCTGTGCGTTAAAGAATAATCAATTAGCTTTCTCAAACTCCCATATATATGAATATGTTGCATCTTTATGTATCCTCTTTCTTTTATGCCCGTCAAAGGCTTCTCCAAATGCCCCACTTTGATTGCGGACTTCAACGGGTTCCACATCATAGGGTAAACAGTCTGTTCAGTGTGCGTGTTTTAGCACTCCATAATCTTGACAAGCTCGTCCAAGCACCAACATGAAGATGCATCTAGTTTCATGTTCTTTAGTTTAAGAGGCTGAAAAAGATGGTGAACGAATCTGTTACGAGTGTCTTCACCTCTAAAACTCAAAAATACATCGTACTTGGTTGATGATATTAAGGGGTAATGAATGAAAATTTGAATGAGTGAGAGTGTTTGGTATTATATTATGCAATTAATGATTAACTTAAATGGGTTAGAAACCATTCAACCCCAAAATCAGGTATATAGGATCAGAGGTGCTCAAAAACTGACCAACCCGGTCAACTCAAGCCAAAGAAACCCAGAAAAACATCAACTCGAGATAACCCGACACATTGATACAAAATTATGTCCAAACCACATCTATTGGGTTGGAACAGGGTTGGGGTAATTTGAACCCAACTCAACCCAATGAACATGATGCATTATACCATGGATTTAATATGATTATTTAGTTCTTGATTAATATATGTACATTAGACATTAGACCAACCCGTAATTATTTATATTCAAAATTATATTACAATTTCAACAATAATTTTACTTTCTTATTTGCATGAACTTTCAACTTCTTTTTTTGAGTTTGTTAGCGTTGTTTGTATGTTCTCATTTTAATTTTCCTCGTTTAAACAAAACTCTTAGCAAGATTGTAAATAATGTACCAGATTTCAACCTGATTAACCTGACCAACCGAAACCCAACCCGCACGTACGGTTTGGGTTGTGTTGGGTTAGGTTGAGATCTTTCAAACCGCAAATATTGAGTTGGCTTATTCAAATGCCTTCAACCAATTGAGGTGATTCAAAAGGCCCCGGATAGAAAACAGATGGATTAAGAAGTTTCATGTTTTGATCATTCAAAGATTCGAACAGTAGAGAGGTCATACGCACCATTGAAGTGGACAGCGGTGTGCTGATGCAAAGCTGTTGGACAGATCTGTGTGATTGTGGTACATAGATCATATCTTATTCATTTGAGCTCCAAACCAGGTTATTTCAGATTCTCTGAACAGATAACGAATCAATGCACACTTTTTATGTTTTGAGTTTTTGCAAACTCTGGAGCTATCATGGTCTGATTTAGTGTGAAAGTTGGTGTAAAGTTGTCGGACAGAAACCTTCTATGTTGATTCGTGTATCAAAGAACACTAGAGGGTAGACCAGAAGGGACCGGTTGTATGGACCAGAGACAGCCTCAAATCAGAAAGAGGTATGATCAGCTTCAATGAACCAAAAGCTCTAGTTATATAGACACACGCACATGGTTTAAGAAAGTTATTTAACTATTTCTAGTATATCGTTGTATAATAATAATTAGAATATTGTAATTGAAATTAATAGCATGAACTTAAGGAAGATGTTGAAGATATATAGATTCATTTAGTCCAGTAGGTAAGTGGGACAACATCTTTGTGGTTACCAATCATCAGGATGAAGAACATTATATATGTTTGTGTTACTTGTTTTGAATGTTGGGAGGAAGGGTGATGGAGATTGTTACTTATATATGTTTGCAATAACATGATGCAGATTGGGTTGATATCTGACATAATTGGCAAAAAGGAAAGAGGCATTAGCAAGTGTAGTTGGAAAATGCACAGAGACTGTAGCAGTAGAGGTAGTTTTGATGCTTGAATCTTGATATAGACTTGTGGTCTGCTGGTTACTTAGAAGAATTTTAGCTATTATTGTATCATAAGGAGTATAATGAGCATGAGACTCACTAAGTTGATTTCAGATTCTCTGAACAGATAATGAACCAGAGGTCACGTGAACTAGATCTACATAGCCCGACCTTTTAAAAGCTTGTTGTCAGCTTTGCGCTGCTCTAGCTTTTTGCACACAACTTTCACCTCGAAGCTCCAAAATTCATGATTCCAGTTGCATTGGAAAGATAAAACATATATCTACATCTTTGAGATTTTGAGTTTTCTCAAATTCAATGTGAAGATACGACTTATTCTGTGTCAAAGTCTATAGATGGGTGCTGGACAGAAGCTACGTACTTTACTCATTTCTTCCTAATTTCAGAATGATGTTCCCTCGTCTATTCTTCATAGATTCAAGCTACGACTTTGATATATATATGTCACTCCCTAATATGGTCTTAAAGTTTCAAGCTCTGAGCTTTAGAGTTTACTCAACGAGGTTTCAAAGACAAATGTTTGTTTTAACGACTGTTTTGCGCAGCTGTGAGAAAACATGCACAACTCACTCAATTTTCATCCAAAATGGATGAATCAGAGATTGATGAAAAGCTAAGAGACTGGAGTTCAATGTTTATGTTTTGTGTTTTCTCTCAATGAATCTGCTTGATAGTCAAAAACAGTGATGAAGTTGACACATGAAAGCTGGACAGAATTTAAAATGTCAGTTTTTCAACGAGATATTGTATTTTTGGCGTTATAGGAAACCCAACAACAATGAAGTTTTGACCAGTACATAAAGCATTTATATGTTTATCCCACTTTAGTGAAAAGAGTCACAGTTGGGGTAATTTAACTTCATCAGTGTGTATTAAATCATGGTTCGTGTGGGACGAAAGATGGTAATCATAAATCTATTAGTCATTTCTCCCAAGTCCCAATAACGGTGCAATTCTTTGAAATGTTGTTTTCTTTGAAAGCATGACAAGGATCTCACCTACGCAAAAACCAATCAAAAGATCTCGAGTATCTCTTGCAACACGTACATCTGGAGGCAACATCTCCTTAATTATTTTAGTCATAGTAGCTGGACAGGTAAAAAAGAAAGAAAAAAATGCATCTCTGCCACTGACAAGATTCATAATCAAGCTAACCATCCAACCCAAAAGGCATCCAGTGAACAGAGTTGTTTTAACAGAGTTTTGTATAGGAGATAAGAAGAAAAGGAAAAAAATGTGGCAACCTAAGCTACCTCTGGCACATCAACTTAACTTGCTTAATAAGTGTTATCAGTTACCTGCTACAAAGTTAACAACTAGGGTCCTCGCCTTTGACAGGATTCCAGCTTATGAGTTGCCTTTACCAACAACTCATACATAATACATAAACCTTAACTATTCTTTATTAGCTTTGTAGAGAGGTATTTGAAGAGAATGTTTTGCAGCATTGTCAAAAGACTAAAAACCTACGGTTGTGAGAAATGAAATAGAATCTGAAAGATTTTCGACAAATAAAAATAAGCAGTAAACTTTGTGTTGCTTGTGATCAATACTCTATCCTTAGCTGAAAAACAAGAAATATATCTGGGGCATTACCAACTAAATTTCAGGTTGTTTTATGTTGAACTAATTGCATTAGATGAACAAGTATTGATCAGGAAGCTTAGAGGCTGGTCAGTGATGGATTCATTGGACAATGTAGAGCATCCTTGATTTTTGAACTTTGATAATGCATTGACCAAATCCAAGTCAATATAAGAAATTATAAATTATACACATAAAGTTAATTTGGCAAGATATAAAACTCACCCTAACGAGTAGATCATCATGATACTAAGAAATGGATGACGTATAAGCTGAACCATTCAAATATCCTCAATAGACTATTCGTTCAAAGTGAAACCTTATTTAAGCTTCCATTTTAATGAAATTGAGATAGACATAAATAGAATAAACGAAATTCAAAGAACATCACGTTATTATATCAATCTAAATAGTGATTTTACCTCCACTTGGTTGAAATTTTGAACAACAGCTTCCTTGTCTAACTTGATTTTGCAACTTCAGTTTGAGATCCTCAGCGTGCAGAGGAGTGTAGGGGACTCGATGATGGCAAACAATGAGGGCTGTAGACGACTCGACGATGGCAAATCACTGCAGAGGAGTCGATGATGGTTCGTTCAAGTTGAGGGAGGATTCGATGAGTTAATATAACAGGGCTTATTTAATAACTAACAGGAGAGTGCTTAAGGCTTTTATTAATTGGGCCGGGCCTTGGTTTTGATGGTAAGTCTTATTAGTTTTGATGTTTTAAACTTTAATAAAATGTGTTCGGGGCTGTTTTTCAAACACTTACCCATTAAGTTCTTACCGATAAAATTTAACACTATTATGTATTTATCGGGTAAGATTTTAGTCCACTAAAACGACATAGTACACAACAATTTACCTAGTAAGCGCTTATCGTGGTAAGAGTTATCGCCCTCACTTACCAGGTAAAACTCTTGGTCCTTCTCTCGCTCTTACCGGGTAAGATTATTGGTCCTTACTATATTCATCCGGTGAAATAATATTACTTGGTAATCGCTTATCCGGTTAAGCGTTAGTTAAACGGCCCCTTATTAGCTTTTAGACACTAACATAACAATCAAAAGTGTCTTATTAACTTTTAAAAATAACACGACACTTAAAAATGTCCTATTAAAATCTAAAATAATATAACACTTTAAAATGTTCTATTAGTCTTTTAAATAAAATAAAACTTAAAAAGTGTCATATTAGACTCTAAAATAATTTGACATTGAAAAGTGTCGTATTAGAGTTACATGATAGGACACTTAGAGACATCAAAAGTAAGAGTCCTATTAAACTAAATCAAATAGAACTCACAAAATAATGTGTCGTATTAGCCTTTTTTTTTAAAGGACGGGTCTTGAAAAGTGTCGCAAAAAAGTGTTCTATATTCTTGTGTTGTGTGGGCATCTTGGCTAAAAATGAAGTTGGAACCACAAGCCATTTGTATTAAGAAACTTCCCTGTTACCAATAACTGTAAAGATTACCAAACATTTACCCAGTAAGTGCTTACCGGTAAATTTTAACACTATTAATTACTTACCGGGTAAGATTTTAGTCTACCAAAATGACACTGTATGCAAAATTTACCCGGTAAACGTTTACCGTGATAAAAGTCGTAGCCCTTAGTTACCGGGTGAGACTCATGGTCCTTGTCTCACTCTTATCGGGTAACATTCTTGGTCTTTGAACATATTCATCCGGTAAGGTAACGTGACTTGGTAAGCGCTTACCCGGGTAAATGTTTGGTAAACGGCGAGGATGCTTTCTTCTAGTCCTGCATTCTTTGTTGCTAAGATTGTAGAATGCTTGGATTTTAAGTTGCAACAGGTTGGAATTAGAGAAGATTATGTAGGGAAGAATGTAACATTTAGATATCATGGAACTTTCATAACATAAACCAAAAAATGTCAAGTTACAAAACATAAACTTAAAACAATGTCTTCAGTCTGTGCATTTCCTGAAGCAAAACATCAATTAATCAAACATCACCTAAACCCGGTTCACATGTCTTGACGGTTTGAGTTGCTACGTACGAAGCAAACTTAAAGGATGATCACTAAGAACTTCCGCTTACTTCATAGAGAGAATTTTCTAAAAGGGAGTTGAGATTGCAGGAACATAATAACAAGTCTCACATCTGACAAAAAGGTTTCAGCTATGGAATCTGAGCTTCTTAAAAACCTATCATAAACAAAAAAAAGAGTAAGTATTGGTGTAGTAGCAAACCAAACCAAACAAAACCAAAAAGTGAAGATTATAATGAATCATGCAAAACAATAGTTGGACTATTATTCTAAGTTTCTTTCTCCCCCTTCCCAAATTTGTACAATTGTCCTTTCCTGAATGCCAAAATGGTAACCGTAGCAGCTTAGATATCGTAAAGCATTTGGAAGGTATTGGCTAACTTCATCATATTCCAAATAAGAATCATAATAATCAAGATCCAGCAGAAGATATCTAAGATTCTTCATGTTTCCAAGGCCTTTCATAATCTCTGGATCGAGTTCTGAGTCTGTAATCCATTGTATACCTGTTATTGCTTCAGTACCATGTGATCCAAAAGCAGCGACCATGAAACTTGTGTCATAACAAATGAAAATGTGTTAGTTTCCTCAACCCTACAAATGAAATTGATCTTTACCTGATTATCAACCAATATATCTTTAATTTCTTCTGCAATCCACAATCGACTATGTCTGTAAGGCTCCCTCGGGTGCAAGCGGCGAACAATATTCTTGCCCATTTCTTCTATATGGTCATGTATGCCTAAATCCCCATATATAGAAATAGTTATGAGAGATTTTTGCTCAAGAACTCTTAAACCATTTCTAGCATGAAGTCCACAGCTTTCAAGCACTTCGATTGCTTTCTCTTTGTTCCAACCTTTCAATAAACATGCAACATCTAGAAATATTTCCTTATAATCCTCCTCTAGACCAATATAGCTTAATTCCAACTTTTCTGAAGTTTCCTTTAATGGAATTGTTTTTAGTCTTTTTATAGCATCTTTCCATTCAAGCTCATTTTTACCACACAGAAACGAACCCAAAACTGTGATCGTTAAAGGAAGTCCGCAGCATAACTTGCCACTTGTCCCGATAGCTCTTTGTACTCTTCAATTGGACTCTCTTTCCCAAATGCGTACCTACTGAGGAGGCAAATGGCTTCCTCTTGAGATAAAAGATTGATATCACGTATCAAATTCACTCGATGTGCTACCAACACTTGCTCATCTCTTGTTGTGATGATAATTCTACTTCCCTAACTAAACCAATTAAGCTCACCCGCTAACGCCTTAAGTTGGTCTATATGATCCACATCATCGAGAACAACAAGAACCTTTCTACAACACATCATTTTTTTATCAGCTTTTTCCCATCATGAACATTACTTATTTTGATGTCTTGGGCATTTAACACATCTTTAAGGACTTGTTTCTGTAACTTCTTCAAATGGGATAAATTGGGATTTGAATTTTCCGTAACATTCTCAACAAAACTGCTACCTTCGAACCTAAAGGATATTCGATCAAAAACAGCTCTCGCCAAAGTTGTCTTCCCACCACCTCCCATCCCCTTGATTCTTATCATTCGAACGTCATCAATATTTGTTTCTAAAGATGAAACAACATCCCTTATTCGAGCCTCCATGCCAATTAATTTTTCATCGACGCTGAAATTGATGGATCACAACTCCAGTGAGATCTCTTCAACAATTCTTTGGATAAATTTAGCTTCATGCTTGTGTATTTAAAGAAGACAAAATTAGCTTGCTCAAAATCCCACATGAACAGTTCATTTAAATTTCAGATCTATAACATACATGTGAATACGAAGTCATTAAGAGTGTCATGTAATTATATCACATGTTTTATCTTTCAACAGGGACTCAGGTTTGATTTATATTTTGACAACACAACATGATCTCCCATGGATGACTGTTTCACATCATAGGACAAAGGTAGATTACCAAGAATCAGTACGAAATAGAAAAGTGAGGGGTTGAAGGGAGATAGTGCATCTTTTTTTTAATATGGCAGATATATTATATATGGATGAATTACCCATCTACAGTGTTCTTCAACCCAAACCCAGAAAGATTGGCTGCTTCTTTTAGAGCCTCTCTCCATTTTTCAGCAGCCTCTTCCTTTTCTTGTTTAGCAAAGGATTTTCCAAACTCCCCACTTTGATTGCGGACTTCAGTGGGTTCTACATCATAAAAGACTGGGTAAGCAGTATGCTCAGTCGTCTTCTGGCACTCCATAATCTTTACAAGCTCATCCAAGCACTAAGATGAAGATGCATAGTTCCTGGAAAACACAATTATATAGAATTTTGAGTCTTCAATGGATTTGATGAGCTCATGACCCATCCTCTCCCCTTTCTTGATTCTCTCATCATCTTTGTAAGTGTGGATGTTTTTGTGCTGAAGAGCATGATAGAGATGATCAACGAACGTCTTACGAGTGTCTTCACCTCTAAAACTCAAAAAAAATATCATACTTAAAGCTCTTCTGAACGGATGAAGTCGAAGAAGATGCCATTAAAGTTATGCTTGAAGGATTCTATAGAATATGATTGGAAAGAAAAGTGAATGAAATGGAAGGCAATAATGGTCACTAGCACTCCTACTCTGAATATGATGTTGTTTGTTTGCTGTTTGGATGACGTGGAGAATCCAAAACCTCTTACTTGGTAAAAAAAGATAAGATTTTTAGTTGAAGGATAAAAATGCAATCCAAGTATTTAGGGGCCAAAAAAATGTTGATAAAAAGGGCCCAAAATGTTTTGTTGTATTTGTATACATCAGTGGCCCCAAAAGTGGAGAAGAACATATATTAATGTCTTAAAATATTATAGAGATTAATGAGGTGGTGTCTTCACCTCTAAAACTCAAAAACACATCATTAGGATTGTAAATGAAACGAACGTTCAACGAACCATTCGATTGAAAGTTCGTTTATCTAATACATGAACGAATATGAACACGATTTTTTGTTCATTTAGTTAAATGAACAAACATGAACAATGTCTTGTTCGTTCATTTATGTTTGTGAACGTTCATTTACTTGTGTTCGTTCATTTACGTCCGTTTATACACGTTCATTTATGTTCCCTTACGTTCATTTATGTTTCTTTATACATATAAAAATTTAATATTGTTGACATTAGAATGTAAATCATTAAGTTAAATTTTTACAATTCCTTTTTCATCCCTCCTAAATTTACCCGGTTTTTCATTTTGTTATGTTGTTTTGAGGAACAAAATGATGAGTTATAGTTATTGTTTAATTTTGGTTCATCTGTGTTCATTTACCATCTAAACGAACGAACATAAATGAACAGGACCAAACATATTGTCTTAACAAACGAACATAAATAAACACAGCCAAACATATTTTCTTAGCGAACGAACATGAACACAAAAAATTATGTCCGTTTACTGTTCGTGTTTTTCGATTCGTTTATAGCCCTACATATCATTCTAGTGGTTTTGTCTTTTTATTTATATATTTAGATATTGTTTGTTTTTTTAAAAGGTGTTGAAGTCTAAATATTTCAGTTCTTCTGGCTAAACAAACAACAATGAAAGGAACTCAATTTTTATCTATTTTAACTTCACTGCCAAGATTATTGTTGGTGAAACAGTAAAGCAAGGAGCAAAGGAAGGAGAAGCAGAGAGCAGAGTTATAATCTGTTTGTAACACTTGAAAAGGTACATGGTTTCAACATTAAAATCTTTTATATACTTCTCCAACCTCTATTAATAGATTGCTGCACTATATTTCGATTAACCTCTCCCAGTCTCCATAACTTTCTTCGTTTTCCTCCTTTGCTTTGCGGTTCACAATTATGTATGCATTTCGAAACAGACAAGTTATACAAGAAAAAGATATAAAGATTTTACAACTGACGATAAAACTAGTAATCTAAACCACAAGGGTTGTGGCGTAGTGGTTTAGGCCCTCAGGGTTCTATTCCATGCGTACACAACAATTAAGGCCACTGAGTTTATCAGGGCTGATTTCTTACGGTCACAATTCAATTAGTCCGAAATGAAGCATGTTTACAGAAATAGTCATGCAACGGCTTGATATCCCCTCTTGATTCTTGTCGAGAATAAGAAAACACGTCATGTTAGTCGATCTTTTTAGTTCATGTGTTAATTCAAGTAAACCTAAAAACTTGGGAGAATATAAGGCAAAAGAGTTGCGGACACCTCATTTTAGACCCCGCCTTCATCTCTATATCCTGTTTTTAGCAAAATGTGATGCGGATACATTCGATCCGAAGAGGAGAAAATAAGGTTGAACAACATCTTCCCTTGATTGGCTACATAAATTCTTTTGTGTTTTTAACCGCCATGATGCACCCTTATACATATATAACACTACAAAGAAAGTAAACAAAAGATGCGTAGGGATCACAATATAGAAAAAAAGTTTAAATGATCAAATTTAGTAAGATGATTACCGGGAACGAAGATAGTAGCTCTCATTGTGAATCGGCTTCTTTGGGCCTTCTCAAAATTCTCCTTAGATCACGGTACACCATGCTACTGTAGTTGTAGTTGCGGGTGATTTGTCTTCAGACCGAAAAATTTCCAAGCCTTGTAACGATAAAATACTCGGTGGAAGATTACTTATGCGTGTACCTCTTATATCTAAGTATTCTAGACATCCTAAACGCCCAAGTTCCTCAGGCAATTCTTCAACTCTATTACAGTAGAAGAGACTGAAAAACTTTAGGCTTTTCATCCTACATATGTTGTTCGGAATATCTAGTAAAACTACACACTCTTCCAGCAGTAGCTTCTCTAAACATTCTAATCGACCAAGATCGTCTGGTAACTTCTCAAGAAGCTTACAATCTCTAAGGTTGAGAAGATTCAAATGTTTCAACATACAAATGCTATCGGGAAGACGTTTAATCTTTGTAGACTTCAACGTTAGTTGCTCCAGACATTGTAATCGGTCAAGATCCTCGGGTAAATTCTCAAGAAGCTTACAATATTTAATTTTGAGAATTTTCAGATGTTTCAACATACAAATGCTATCCGGAAGATTTTTGATCTTTGTAGACTTCAAAGTTAGCTCCTCTAGACATTGTAATCGGTCAAGGTCCATGCACACATCTGGAATACCGCCTCCGAGTGAAAGCTTTGTTAAATGTTGTAAACCACATATGCTTCCAAAAAAACTCTGAAGGTCTGTACAAGCACAAGATAAACCTTCCAAAATAAGATCCTCAATATTTCCAATCGATGAGGGTAGATCTTCCTTGTATGAACATTCAAACTGAGACTTGGGGAAATTATGATTGGGGTGCAATTGGCATATATCTACTGACTCTGCAGTCAGATGTGCTTTCAACTTGACGAGCTCTTTTAGCCCTCCAACGGGAGCATGAAGTTTTACCAAACTAGAACAATCTTTAAGACATAAAGTCTTGAGATTTGGAGTTCGCCCAAGGTCAAGGGTCTTCAACTCTGAACATCTACGGATGTCTAGGGATTTGAGCTTTACATTTCTATCGGGGATGTGAAGTTCTACCAAACCACAATCCTTAAGAATTACCTTCTTGAGATTAGGGGTCAGCTCAAGGGCCTTCAACTCTGAACATCCATCCATGTATATGGATTTGAGCTTTGCATTTCCACAGGGGATGCGAAGTTCTACCAAACCACAATCCTCAAGAATTAACTTCTTGAGATTAAGGGTCAGCTCAAGGGTCTTCAACTTTGAATGAATGTGTCTGGGGTATTCAAACCGTGGACATCCAAAGGAAATGAGAGTCAAAGCCTCAAGATTCAGAGTCAGCCCAAAGTCAAAGATCCTCAACTGTTGACATTCAAGGCTAAGGGTTTGTAGTTTGCAACATTCATTGTGCATGTGAAGTTCCACCAAATTATAACATCTTTGAAGCTTCAATGCGTTGAGATTCGGAGTCAACCCTAGGTCAAGGGTCCTCAACATTGAAATTGTGAGGTCGAGGGATTCGAGTTGTGGACATTCGAGGGAGATGTCAAGTTCCAACAAATAAGGACATTCTTCAAGTTTCAGTGTCTCGATATTCGGAGTCGGCCCAAGGTTAAAGGACCTCAAATCTGGACAACTCAAGTTGAGGGATTTGAGTTGTAAACATTCACGAGGCATGTCAAGTTTTACCAAACCATCACAACGTGCAAGATCCAATGTCTCTATATTTGGAGTCAGCCCAAGGTTAAGGGACCTCAACCTTGTACCACTCATGGTGAGGGATTTGAGTTGTGGACATTCACATGGCATGTCAAGTTCTACCAAATCCCAACATCTGTTAAGATTCAATGTCTCCATATTGGGAACCAACCTGAGATCAAGGGTACTCAACTTTGAACCACCGAGTTTGAGGGATTTGAGTTTTGGACATCCAGCAGCGGGCATGTGAAGTTCTACTAAATGAAAACAAGAACCAAGATCTAATATCTCAAGATTTGGAGTTAGCCCAAGGTCAAAGGTCCTCAACTTTGAATGACGGAGTTCAAGGAATCGGAGCTTTTGAAGAACCTATCATAAGAAAAAGAAAAGATGAATATTGTGTAATAACAAACCAATAGATGTGTTTGTTTCATAATGAATAATTCAAAACAATAATTCAGCCATTACTCTTACCTTTCTTTCTCCCCCTTCCCAAAGTTGTTCCATTCTGCCATGACACATATCAAGAGCAACAAGATTACTTGCTTGAAACGTTTTGGGTAAAGAACAAAAAGGATAACGCAACCACTTCACGTATTGCAAATAATTTGAAAAGTATTGGCCAACTTCATCCACTTCCCAATCGCTATAACAGAAATTGGTGTACATGTGAAGAAGTGTAAGTTTCACCATCTTTCCAAGACCTTTCATAACAGTTTCTGGATTGATTTCTGGTGCGATCATCTGTAGACATGTTGTTGCTTCAGTACCCTGTAATCCAAAAGAATTGACCATGAAATTAACTTGGGTCATGACGATGGAAAATTTGTTGGTTATTGACAATTTTTTACGTATAAATTTTGTTTCTTACCAAATCGTTAACCAATATATCTTTAATTTCCTCCTCAATCCACAATCGAGTGTGTCTTTCAGGCTCATTAATGTTCGAGCGACGAACAATATACCTCCCCATTTCTTCTATACGGTCATGCATGTCCAAGCAGCCATATCTAGAAATAGTTATGAGAGATTTTTTCTCAAGAACCCTCAAACCATGTATAGCATGAAATCCACGGCTTTCAAGCGCTCTGGTTGCTTCGTTTTTGTTCCAACCTTTCAATATGCATGCAACATCTAGGAATATTTCCTTGCAATCATTATCTAGACCCATATAGCTTAACTCCAACTTCTGTAGAGTTTCATTCAATGGAATTTTTTGTAGTCTTTCTAGGGTATCTATCCATACATCCTCATTTGCATCACAGAGAGACGAACCCAAAATTGTGATCGTTAAAGGAAGACCAGCAGCATAACGTACAACTTGGCGTGATAGCTCTTCGTACCTAGGACTTGGACTCTCGGTCCCTAATGCGCACCTACTTAAGAGGCAAATTGCTTCCTCGTCCGTCAACAGATTGACATCGTGAATACTCGAGTTCGCTACTTTGTGTGCTACTAGTACTTGCTTGTCTCTTGTTGTAATGATAATTCTACTTCCCAGCTTAAACCAATTAGGTTCACCGGCTAAGGCCTTAAGTTGGTCTATATGATCCACATCATCTAGAACAACAAGAACTTTTCTACCAGGCATCTTCATTTTCATCATTGTTTTCCCATCAAAAACATTATTTATAGTGATGCCTTGATCATTTGATACATCTCGAAGGACTTGTTGTTGCAACCTGTTCAAACCGGAGAAATCGGGTTTTGAAACTTCCCTAACATTTGCAACAAAGCTGATACCTTCGAACTGAAAGGATATTTGATCAAAAACAGCTCTGGCCAAAGTTGTCTTCCCACTTCCTCCCATCCCCCAGATTCCTATTACGCAAAACTCATCAGGAAAATCGTTTAACAATGAAACCACACCATTTATCCGAGTCCTCATGCCTACTAAACTTTCATCAATAGTACCGATCATAGGTAACTTCAATGAGATATCCTTAACAACTAGTTTGATAAATTCAACTTCATGCCTGTACGTTAAACAAGAATCAATTAGCTTTCTCAAACTCCAACATGAATACAAACATATAAGAAGTGATTATAACGATGTCGTATAGAATCATATTTCAATTCATTCCATCGAGAAGAGTACTCAAGTTCGATTCAGAGTTTGCCGATAAAACACGAGAAGAATCAAAATGAAAGAATATTGCATAGATATGATGAAGGAATTACCCATTAGCAATGGTCATTAAGTCCCAGCCACTGAAAGACGTTGCTTCTACCAGAGCATCTCTCCATTTCTGAGTAGCCTCTGCCTTTTCATGTTTGGCAAAGGCTTTTCCAAATTCCCCACTTTGTTGGCGGACTTCAGTGGGTTCCACATGATAGAAGATAGGGTAAACAGTCTGCTCAGTCATCATCTTTTGGCACTCCATAATCTTGACAAGCTCGTCCAAGCACCAAGATGAAGATGCGTAGTTCTTAGAGAAAACAATGACGTGGAATCTTGAGTCTTCGATGGCTTCAAATAGCTCCTTACCGATTCTCTTCCCTTTCTGGAGGTTCTTGTCATCCTTGTAAGTTTCAATGTTTTGTCGCTTAAGAGCGTCGTAAAGATGATCGACGAAGTTGGTACGAGTGTCTTCACCTCTAAAACTCAAAAATACATCGTACTTAAAGGTGATCTTGTGAATGGATGAAGGTGAAGAAGAAGCCATTGAAGGATACTATTAAGTAAATCAAAACTTTGCAAAGGAAAATTGGTTCCAAAAACTATGAAACCAATATACAAATACACAACCTTAACGTTTCAGATGAATTAAGAGTTAAAGTCAACTACGAAATGGGTTTACGTTTTAATAAATATTTCAACTGATTAATCCATTTCTTTAAAATATTTAAAACTCAATATATAGAAAAATAAAAATAAAAATAATATTCCAACAACTACATAAAAGAAAGCTAAAATATATACCAAATCATGTTTGAGATTTGTAATAAAAAATTAGTTCATGCAAGGTTCTTATAAGCGATTACAACTGGGGCGGATTCACTATGTAATTGGGGGATAAGCCCCCATTAAAAAATAAAAAGAAGGAATTTTCTTAGGTAAAAAATAATATTTTTATCTTTTTACCATGTGTTCCCTCTAGTAATTTCTCGTCTCAAACCCCATCAACCAAAAAAAAGTACCTTGAAAACAAAAAAAACTCTCGAAATCGACCAAAAAACCGAAAAGTCCCTAGAAATCGACCAAAAAAACTTAGAGATCCATTGAAATCAACCAAGATAACTTTAAAAATCCCTTAGGCTAAAAACGTATCAGACGACTTTGCGGACCTTCAATCTACCTTAAAAGTGTCTCTACTAGGAAGAAATCATGGATCCGCCATTGAATTTACAAATGTAGTTCTTTATAAGTCATCCACATTTTTAGAGTTTTGGTGCAAAAACCTCGGTTCTTACTTTAGACTTTTGTGTGAAATGACAGTTTATTGATATATATATATATATATATATATTGATATATATAGATAGATATGTATATATGTATATTAATAATTATAAAGATGTAATATTTTATTGATGGTGAAAACTACATAGGACTCACAAAAGGGTTCTTATAAGCTAACGGTCATTGTGGACTTTTATAAAGGTTCTTAATTTGATGAGTTGACAATGATGTGGCAAGAAAAAAATACAAGAAGTTAGTTCTTATAAATAATTGTTGTTGTGGAGTTTTATGGAGGTTCTTAATTTGATAAGTCGTCAATGATACGACAAGAAAAAGAAAGTGGATTCTTATAAGTCACTCGATTAAGATGCTCTGAATACTTGAAAGACAAATAATTACGCATGCTATAATATAGAGATGCACAAATAGAAGTACAACACAAACCATCGGCCCTACGTCCAACTGAAAAAGGACCGTTTAAGGTATGAACCGTGTTCATTCCCAATTTTTGACGAAAAAGCTTGGTGATCCTAATAAAACTGAATAAGGCTTGATGATCGAATGGCTCAATAAGGCCTGGATAGAAATTGAAAAAGAACTCGATCAAACTAGAATTTTATGTCTTAAACAATGTTACAAAATTGGTTGTGAAAGAAAAATATAAAATTCCTTATGCGTTAACATATCATTTTCATTTTCGATTTTAATATTTGTTATACCTTTTGACATAAGAGGCCACTTACCCGTAAAACGCTTACCGGGTCATTTACCTTACCTGGATGAACATGACAAGCATCAAAAATCTTACTGGTAAAAGCGAGGATAAGAATAGAGTCTTATCTGACTCCATAGACAATCAAGCTTCATTGTCTTACTAAAACCGCCATGTAATACACCACCAATTACAAGTAAAATCGACCTTGTTTAAAGTTTGTCTTTGCCACTGATTTAGCATAAATCGAGCTTGAAAATCTTAAACTTGAAACACAAGTTTAGCTACTAATGTTATTGGTTAAACACAGACCATTTAGATGAATGGTTATCAAGGTGTTCCTTAGTTTTTCATTTTTTTTAAGTTTTTTTCTCAACCTCCCTCTATGTGTGTGTCTATATGTATGTATGTCGTTTCAGGTTTCTCGACCCTCCACCATTTTAACAGAAGGTTCTTTTATTTGCACAATTTTCACCAGCATGATCACAAAATTACCGAAAATGGAGTATGTGTCTTGGCCACGTACTATTCATAGAAAGCAATATACTGGGTTTTAAACAACGGTTTGTGCGAACTTTGCGGCCGTTTACCTAAATGCTTATCCGATAAGCGTTTATCGGTAAAAGTCAACAATATAATTTGTTTTACTGGGTAAGATTGTAGTACATCAAAACAGTATCCTAAGCAACAATTTATTGGTAAACGCTTACCTGGACAAGAGTCGTCACCCTCACTTACCGGGTAAGATCACTTTCCACCCTTATCATTGCTCTTACCGGGTAAGATTCTCGGCCCTTGCCATGTTCATCTGGTGGGGAAAATTGTCCGGTAAGAACTTACCGGGTAAGCATTTAGTAAACGGCCTCTTAATCTTATCATATTGATCCCTTGGCCCGGGTGCTGGTAGAAGAAGTATGATTCTGATTTTCTTATTTTCGCTTAATTTGCATTTAGTACTTGTTGTCAATGATACGTTTTACGATGAAACCACGCCATTTATCCGAGTCGTTATGGGCAATGTAAAAATAAATATGGATAGGCTCGTCCAGCCCGTTTACATTTTATAATTAATCAGTAATTAAAATTATACTATTATATTTTAAAACTAAATTGTTAAAGTTATAGGATGGGATTCTTTGGTTATTTTTGAGAACCCGAAAGGCTAAAGGGTTGTTTGTTTTCGATTTCTTTCTCTATTTGTTGAGATCCATGTGTCACTTTCGTTGCTTAAAATTTTAATTGCAACGGTGCTTTTTCTTTACTTTTTGGTTCTACATTTGTTAATTAATTGTTAATGATCAACTTTATATATTTATAAGAGTTATACTTTTGGGGCTAGCCCATGGGCAAGCTCGGCCCGTTTATAGGGTGGGCAATGGCAAGTTGTCAAGCCCGAAAAAAGGGCTTCGGTTTACAATATTAGGCTCGTTGAACAAAAAAACAAGTTAGGTCCGGCCCAGACCCGTAAATGATCACCTCTAATTTAAGGTATTAAAAAAATGCTAATGTAAGATATAAGATTAACGTTCGTTGTCGTAAGTTCAATAAGACTTTTGAGAAAAAAAACTTGAGATGTAATGAGTGTGTAGATAAAACCATGCAAAAGAAACCATGAATATTGTGGCCTTTTTTCGGGAAACGTTATAACATAACTAAATATCTTTATATTATAGTTTTAATTGAAGATCAATATATATTTTTATCATTAAATTAAACATTATTTTAATTAATTTACTCGGTAAGCGCTTACCCAGGTAGAAGTTGTCACCCTCACCTACCGGGTAAGATTATCGGCCCTTGCCAGTTTCCACGTTCATCCGGTAAGTAAAATTACCCGATAAGCATTTACCGGATAAACGTTTAGTAAACGGAACCTAAGACGTTGGTTTTATATCTATACTTCAATTTATAAAGGATCGGGGGGGAGGGGGGTCTCACCACCCGTACTAGCTCCGCCACTGATGAATAATCACTTGTATATCTACGAAATACAAACATATAAGAAGTAATTATAATGGAGTCATATACATAATCGTATTTCAATTTATTATCTCGAGAAGCGTACTCAAGTTCGATTCAAAGATTGACGATGAAACAAGACGACAGGATATTGCATAGATATGATGAACGAATTGCCGATCAGCGGTTGGTGCTTAAGTCTCTCCCACCGAAAGATGTTGCTTCTACCAGAGCCTCTCTCCATTTCTCAGCAACGTCATCATTTTCGTGTTTGGAAAAGGCTTTTCCAAATTATCCACTTTGTTTCTAGACTCGAGTGGGTTCCACATCATAGAAGATCGGATACACAGTCTGTCCAGTCTCAAACATTTACTTGATATCATGTTGATATGGCGAGTGACAAAAAGACACTTGACCACTTTTGGTCATCACAAGGAAAAGTTAACATTCGTCATGTGCTAATGATAACTATATTCCGTTCAGACGATTTGTACGCTCAGATAAATGTACATCTCACCCTTTTTATAAACCCTACTTCCAAGTGAGATAAACTATGTTTGGTTGTTTTAATGTTTCGGGCATGTCAAATCAGATGCTATAAAATTTTGAAGTCTATGAATACATTCAATACTCTACACATGCCACTTGTGTTGCGATACCTATCCAATGTTTGATTATGTTTATCTTCAATTAGTCACACGAATTCAAAAATGGAGCTTTAATAAGTTGTACATACGCACAATTTACTTATAATCTTGAAGTTTAAGTAATATGTATCAATAAACAATATTTAATGCATAAAAATGGTTTTTAAAAGTTTTTTTGTCAAATATTTTATAATATAGTTAGAATTAGTACAAAAAATATGGATTAGTAATTACAAAAATATACTCTATATTATTTCATTTCTTGTTTTCTTATAATTTTTTATGCGGAAAAATTCAAAAAAAGCCCCAACAAACTATCCCATTTTGAATGTTTAAGTTCCTGAACTATTTTTTTAAAAGAAAAAAATTATTAAAATTTCTCATTTTGAATGATTAAGTCTCTGATTTGTTTTTTTGGATAAAAAATCATTAAACTTTCTTTTTTGAATGAAAAAACTATTAAACGTTTTCATTTTGATTGATCAAGCCTCCAAAAAATTTTAAAATAAATAAATCATCTCACTAATAAAAATTAGTTACATAATTCTTTTAACCAAAAGAAATAGATTAATCGACTAGTAAAAGTCCATGGTTTATTTTTTTTAAATCAAGGTCTTAATCATTCAAAATGTGAAAGTTTAATGGTTTTTCATTCTAAAAATTGTTCATGACTTAATCTTTCAAAATGAGAAAGTTTAATGATTTTTTCATTAAAAAAAATAGTTTATGAACTAAATCATTCAAAATGAGAAAGTTTGTTGGGTTTTTGAGACTTTTCCTTTTTTTTTATACACAGATTTTTGTATTTTGTTTTTATTAAGATTCATTTTAAATTAGCAAATATATAACTAGAAGAATACTCGTGCAATGCAGCGAGATACATCTCGATTTTAATGTTTTATTTTATGATTTGCCTCTGTCGATGTTATAATACGATTTTATGTGTTTTTAAGAAAATCAATAATGATTTTATTTTTGAATAAAATATAAATTTGAAAAAAAATATATGTTAATATCAAATCAACTATTTAAAAGTTTTCATTTTTTATATAATTTCTATAATTTATTTTTTATTATAATTTAATTTACGTTTAATAATGAAATAATTTATTTTTGGTTTAATATTATAAATTTTATAAATATAATAATTAAGTATTCTGTTAGAACTAATGATTATCCTAATTATATTTTAGATTTTTTATATTTAAAATGAGATGTTTATCCTCTATTTTATTATGTTTATCTGCATTTAGTTACACAAATTCAGATATGAAGCTTTAATAAGTTGTATGTACATACATTCTACTTGTAATCTTGAGTTTTAAGTAATATGCRTTAATAAACAGTACTTTACACATAAAAAGTGGATTTTAAGAATTTTTGTCAAATGCTTTATAATATAGTATAGACAATCTATAAAATAAACATCTCGTTATATACTCTCTAGAATGAAATTTCATTAATAAAAATTAATTTATTATGTTTGGATTATTTTTTATATACATAAATTAATATTAAGTTGTAACTTGTAAATTAATAACTATACAATATCTTTCTATTTTTTTTTAAATGTCACTTCTCCAAAACCAACATAACTTTCCAACATTCTACATAATACTCATAATTTTCTAAATATTGTTCAATCTCTACATTATTATTTACTATAAGGGTACTCGTGTAATGCAGCGAGATAAATCTCGATTTTAATATTTAGTTTTTATTCTTTGTCTCTATCAATATAATACGATTTTATGTGGTTTTGAGAAAACGATAATGTTTTTATTTTTAAATAAAATATAAATTTGAAGATAACATAAAAAAATTTAAAAAAATAAATCGACGTTAGTATCAAATTAACTATTTAATAGTTTTCATTTTTTTGTTTAACTTCTTTAATCCATTTTTTTATTATAAATTAATAACAAAAGTAATATATTGTTGGTTTAATAATATAATTTTTTATAAAGATGATAATTAACCATTCTATTAGAACTCAATGATTACCTTAATTATATTATATATTTTTTTATATTTAAAGTGGATGTTTATCTTGTATTTGATTATGTTTATCTGCAGTTAATTACACAAATCTAAAAGTAGAGCTTTAATAAGTTGTACTTGAACAAAAATGACTTGTAATCTTGAATTGTAAGTAATATGTATCAATAAACAGTATTTTTGCTGTATGTTTTTGTTTTGGAAAAAAAACTATGACATTAGATGGACAAAGAAAAGCCACATATTTTGTCAAAAACGACTCCAAGATCCCAAAAAGCATAAAAATATCATCGAATAAGTTGTGAGTCCCGTTAAACTCATTAAGCTGCCAACAAACAAGCTCCGTGTTTCCTATATACACACCCAATGCTTACATCTCGATTCTTGGTATTCCATAGAAAACAACTTTTATGACTCGAGATCAGAAGAGCACCGAATGCTCACTTGATTAGTGGTATATTTGTCATTTATTTTTCCTTCAGAAAACCCCTTAATTGTCTTGTAATCTTTTAGTTAATGTGTATCAGTTTCTAGTGAAAAGCTATAAACAAAGCAGGCCCAGTTTTCACAACCAAAACAAGAGTTGAGTTTGCAAGGATGAGGCTGGTTAAGAGAGATGATTACACCAACAGCTGCTGTAGTAGCAAACCAACATCAAGAACACAGCAAATTAACAACAGCACCAGAAACTATCGGTTGAGAACTGCAGTTGACACTACTTGACAGTAACATCATTTCAGTGAATAGCTTTTTCTGGAACTTGAAAAGCATGATAAAGATGATCAACAAATGTCTTGCTGAGTGTCTTCACCTCTAAAACTCAAAAAAACATCATACTTAAAGCTCTTCTGAACGAATGAAGTCGAAGAAGAAGATGCCATTGAAGTTATGCTCAAAAGATCCTATTAATTTAATCAAAACTTTTTGTTGGAGAAATATTTTTATACATATAACGTACAACAAAGCAATTAAACAAAAGATGCATAGTGATCACTATATAGAAAAAATTTAACAGCTGAGATTCTTATGAGCTACTTAATGATGCAAATGCATCTCGACCAAGCTGCAAACCCATTCGATGAACCATTCATAACAACATTTCTGTTACAAGCTGAAAGATCCAAGGTCCATTTATTAACTAATGACAAAAATTGAAGAGTTGTAGTTGATTAATGAGAACCATAGTCTATGTAAGATTAATGAAACATCCTGCATTTGCCTCAAGGATTCTGTGGCTCGGTTGTTTGCAGTCCGTGCTTTGTGCAGGCTTAAGGCGTTTTGATATCTATCGTATATGATCCCCAGGAAAAATCAGAGTTTTGGGATGCAACAAAACTCCACCGTGTTAGACAATGAGTATTCTCCATCACGCCATGGAAGATTCGCCTGACAACTGTAAATAACATTAGAAAATAACTAAATAGAAGACAGTGAGCAACATTATGCAACATTCAATGAATTTTATAGACCCAAATCAAGTAAAATGTTGGCAATTTTAAGACATGGTGAACCTATGGTTTCTTCTTAGACCTCAATTAGTGCTCAAAAGATATGCATTTAAGGTTCAATTTATATGAAATCATGAGTAATGTAAGAAAATACCTTTGAATATTATTCAGCCACAGCAAACTTCTTCATATTAACATATCCCGCACTTGCTGAGTCCATTCATGAATGATCGCTTCTTAAAGATGACAATACCCTGAACAAACAAAATGAAGCATGAACATGTGAATGATCCCGCACTTACAATTTTAGGTTGCAAAAACATGTGAATGAGGCCCCATATTCAATGTCTTTCAGTTTTTGGTTTGCATGAACATGTGAATGAGATCACGAGCAGACCTATTAAGAGCTAAGTGGGCTCCCATGCATCCGCTCACTCGATTATTGTAAGAGGAAAAAATCGTCATCTAAAGGTGCATCCACTTGATTTTAGAGGGTGTTCTCAAATACTTTGGAACCAAAATTCATAACAAATATCAAACATGGGTGAAGATACAACTACCAGGTTCAAACACAGTCCCAAGCACAATTAGAGACATAACTACCATTGTACCGTAACAGTTTCTTGTTTATTTTTCTCCCATTTTGATTTTGTAACTTTTCTTTAGGATTTATTTAAAAGTCATTTTATATCTCGTTTTTAAAAGCAATATAAATTTATTTTAAAGATCAAGGTCAATTCCATTTGAAAAAATGTATTATATTCCCCAAATCGACACAATTGACTTTTCTTTTGGTCAAAATGTTACTTTGTTGACCTTTAAAGGTGCACCTGTCCAGAATAATTCCTAGGCCCGCCACTGAATCAGACACCATATTCACAATGAATGCTTGAATTTCTCCGGTGTATTCACTTGTGTATAGAACCTAGAAAAACCTATTAAAAAGATGAACGTTTGAACTCTTTCTGTGTATTCACTCAGTGGGTCATGTGCAAATTCATTTAAAAATAATATATATATATATATATATATATAGAGAGAGAGAGAGAGAGAGAGAGACTTGGGATCATGTGAGACCAACCTGTTATCGTGAAACCCGTGATACCACTTTTTTACACTTGAAACTTCACAGTAAAATGATGTGAAGGTAACCTTCAAAGTGTTTTTGTTGTGAAGGTTCGGATTTTTTTTACCTTCACAGTGTTTTTGCTGTGAAGGTTCGGATTTTTTTACCTTCACAGTGTTTTTGTTGTGAAGTTTCAAGTGTAAAAAGGTGGTTTCACAAAAACAGACTGGTCTCACGTGAACCCAACCCTATATATGTAAGGGGGGGGGGGGGGGGGGGGGAGGTGGACAATTGATAAGTCCAAAGACGCAAAAACAACTTAAGAATTTTAAACAATAAAATGGAAGAGACTAGCAATGAGCATCAATCACTAATCCTTTGGAATATGTATCATCGACCCATTCAACCAGTTTTCTCAAAAGAAGGTTGATTAGGACATTGACACACGTCAATATTCTCTCTAATTAGCAAATCAAATCTAGTCATAAACTAAGAGTTTAATTGCCAATTACATTAACGTCAAGCGTCAACATTTAAAATAAATATCAATTGTGTATCGTGTGCTACTTAGATAAACCGAAAAGCAGTTACGGACTTAAAAGTTCATCTAGAGACTCGAAACTGAATTAGACATATAAAGGGATCGTACTCAAAATTTCCAACTCAAAATAATAAACTTGTAACTCTAAAATCGCATAAATGGTTTCAAATAATATTAAAATCACCATAAGTCTTTACTAATCCAAATTCAAAGTAAATCACATACTCATTACCAGAATATGAAGTTTAGTTGCTCATATCTGAAATTTGAAAACCAAAGGTACTTACAAAAGTTTGTAGGAAGAACCTGCAAATTGTCTCCAAAATGGCCTCCCAGAATCTGAAAATCGGACCTTGGATCTTCCTCTGAAAATCGACCGAGAGCTCCCAAAATCTGGATATCTGCTTACTGTTTCTTCCCGATTTCTGGTTCTCGTTCCTCTCGTTCGACAGTCTCTGCTTCTTCTCAATAAACAGTTTCTGCTTACTCTCTCTGCTGGTCGATTTCTGATCAATCCCTCTCTCGGTCGGCTTCCTGTTTTGCTCCCTCCTTCTCGACAGTTTCCCGTTCTGCTCCCTCTCAATCGATCGATTTTCTGCTCTCTCTCTCTGTTTCTAGTTCTGCCCTCCGATTTCTATCCTCTGGTTCTCGTCCCCGTCTTCCTCTCGACAGTTTTTCCAATCGATCCCAGAAAACCGCCAGACGTGGCTGCTGTTTCTGGGCTGCTTCTTCATGATGATAATTCCAAATCTGGAACAACATGATATTCGTTTCAAGAAATAGAATAATAATACGTAATCATAGAGATCCTAATTGACATTATGTTTAATTACATTTCAGAAGCGCATGAAGAATCAACGGTGTAGGGTGTTTAAAGATGAAACCACGCCATTTATTCGAGTCCTCATGCATGGATGGAAATTAACTTCAATGAAATATCCGTAACAACTATGTCTCATAAATCCATCTTCATACCTGTGGTTTTTTTCTAGACCTCAATTARTGCTCGAAAGATATGCATTTAAGGTTCAATTTATATGAAATCATGAGTTATGTAAAAACACCACCTTTGAATAGTACTCAACCACAGCAAACTTCTTCATATTACCATATCCTGCACCTGCTGAGTCCATTCTTGTATGATAGCTTCATAAASAYGACATCCCTGAAGAAACAAAATGAAGCATGTTTAAAGAAATAGTCATGCAACAGATTCATATCCCCACTTGATTCATGTCAAGCATAAGTAAGCACCTCATTTTCAGCCCCCTCTTCATCTCTACATCCTGTTATTGATGAAGTGCAGTAAGATCCATTCGTGCCAACAAGAGAAAATATGTTACAGTACAGTACAGTAGCCTCCCGTAGTTGTAGTTGTGGTTGTTCCGTCTTCTGATCGAACAATTTCCAGACCTCCTACCATAGTTGTAGTTGTGGTTGTTCCGATTTCTGATCGAACAATTTTCAGACCTCCTACCGTAGTTGTAGTTGTGGTTGTTCCGTCTTCTGATCGAATAATTTCCAGACCTCCTAACGGTGAAATGCTCGGGGGAAGATTATTTATGCTTGTACCTCGTATATCCAACTTTTCTAAACATTCTAAACGTCCAAGTTCCTCTGGCAATTTCTCAACTCTAATAGAATCGTGGAGACTGAGATACTTTAGACTTTTCAACCTACATATGCTGTTCGGAATATCTCGTAAAACTAGACACCGTTTTAGTATTAGCCTCTCTAAACATTCTAATCGACCAAGATCCTCCGGTAACTTCTCTAGAAGCTCACAGTCATAAAGTGATAGAAATTTCAGATGTTTCAACATACAAATGCTATACGGAAGATGTTTAATCTTTTTAGAACTCAAATACAGTTCCTCTAAACATTCTAATCGGCCAAGCTCCTCCGGTAACTTCTCAAGAAGCTTACAATCAAAAAGATTGAGAAATTTCAGATGTTTCAACGATAAAATGCTATCAGGAAGATGTTTAATACTTGGAGACCACAAACTGAGCTGCACTAGACATTGTAAGTTGTCAAGGTCTTTGGGCACCTCTGGAATATCGCCCTTCAGTGTAAGGTATCCTAAGTGCTGTAAACCACAAATGCTTCCGAAAAAACTCTCAAGGTCTGTGCAAGCACAAGAGGAACTTACCGAAATAAGCTTCTCAACATTTCCAATCGATGAGGGTAGATCTTCCTCATATGTACAATCAAACTGAAACTTGGGGAAATTATCATCAGGGTGCAATGGGCATTTATCTATCGACATTCCATGTAGATATAAAATAGGTAATAATAATCCATAATATCTCTTAATATGTAAATTTGTAAACCTCAAAAAACCTTTTGCTTTTAAGTTGGTGAGCTTTTTTAGACCTCCAATGGGAGCAAGAAGTTTTACCAAACTGGAACATTCTTCAATGTGTGAACTCTGGAGATTTGGAGTTCCCCCAAGGTCAAGTGTCTTCAACTTTGAGCATCCTTTGATGTCCAGAGATTTGAGCATTACGTCTCCAACGGGGATGTGAAGTTCTACCAAATCACAAGATGTAAGAATCAACTTCTTGAGATTTCGGGTGAGCTCAAGGGTACTCAACTTTGAATTAATCACTTCGAGGTCTTTGAGTTGTTGATATCTGACGGAATCGAGAAGTTGTACCAAATCATCATGCCCATCAAGAGTCAAAGCCTCAAGATTCCGAGTCATCCCAAGGTCAAAGGTCCTCAACTGTGGACATCCAAGGCTGAGGGTTCTTAGTTTGCAACGTTCATCGTGCAAGCGAAATTCCACCAAATTATAACATCCTTGAAGTTCTAATGTCTCGAGATTCGGAATTGACCCAATGTCAAGGGTCCTCAACGTTGAAATATCGAGGACAAGGGATTTGAGTTGTTGACATTCAAGGAACATGTCATGTTTTACCAAATAATCACATTCTTCTAATTTCAATATCTCGAAATCCGAAGTTGGTCCAAGGTTAAGGGACCTCAAAGAAGGTGGACAACTCAAGTCGAGGGATTTGAGATGTGGACATTCACGGTGGATGCAAAGTTCTACCAAATCCTTACATCCATGAAGATTCAGTGTCTCGATATTCGRAACCAACCTAAGGTCAAGGGACCTCAACTTTGAACTACTCAAGTTGAGGAATGTGAGTTGTGGACATTTACATGGCATGAAAAGTTCTACCAAATCACAACATTCATTAAGATTCAATGTCTCGATATACGGAACCAACATAAGGTCAAGGGACCTCAACTTTGGACTACTCAAGTTGATGAATTTGAGTTGTGGACATTCACATGGAATGTGAAGTTCTACCAAATCTGAACATTCCAGAAGATTCAACGTCTCGATATTCGGGACCAACCTAAGGTCAAGGGTACTCAACTTTGAACCACTAAGGTTGAGGGATTTGAGTTTTGGGCATGGAAGAGGCATGTGAAATTTTAGCAAATCACGACTACGTTCAAGATTTAATATCTCAAGATTTGGAGTTAGCCCAAGGTCAAAGGTCCTCAAATACGAAGGACTGAGTTTAAGGAATCGAAGTTTGGGAAGAACCTATGATAAGAAAAACAAAAAGAAAAGATGGAGAGTGTAAAAAGAGAGCAATAGATGTGTAGTGTCATAATATATCTATAAATGATGCAAAACCATTACACTTACCTTTCTCTCTCCCCCTTCCCAAAGTTGTTTCATGCCACGCACTTCGAGAGCAACAAGATTACTTCCTTGAAATGTTTTCGGTAAAACACGAAAAAGGAGAGAACGCGAATTTAGATATTGCAAAGAATCCGGTAAGTATGGGACATCTTCATCATACCCCAAATCTCTTGTGCTGTAGAAAATGTCAAGAAATCTAAGTTTCTCCATCTTTCTAAGGCCTTTCGTAATAGTTTTTTTATTGACTTTTTTCGCCCACAGCTTTATACATGTTGCTTCAGTCCCCTGAAATCCAAAAGTATTGACCGTGAAACTTACGCGTGTAAATGATACAAGACAACTCGCCAACTACTCGAGATTGACTTGGTCAAAACTCGGTCAACACTCGACTCGAATAGGCTCGGCTCAAAACTCGAACTCGACTCGAAATATATTAACTCTAAAACTAATCAACAGATTTTTCTACTAAAATCATAATTAAAAAAGACGGAAACTATAAAAATTTTGCAGAAATTGTCCTACGTTGGAATAGAGATAGTAAAAAAAGAATGAAGAGGTGTTATAAAAAGAGAGGGAGATGAATGAAGTTTGTAACTTTATTTTTTTTTTGATGATGAAGTTTAAGGTGCATCTCTTTAATCTTTTAAAATTTAAGAGAACACATTTAAGTTTTATATCCCTAAAATTTCATAAATTTCGACGGGTGAGCTTGATTCGAGTTCGAGTTGGAGCTTGATTCGAGTTCGAGCTCGAGTTTAAAAAATTGCAATCAAGTTTGAGTCGAGTTTAGTTTTAACTACTTGCGAGTTTTCGAGTCGAGTTTGAACTTGAGAAATGGCTATTGAGTTTGAATCAAGTATATTGATACTCGAAATCGACTCGCATCATTTACACCCCTAGTGAAACTTACTTAGGTCATGAGGATTGAAAATTTGTTGGTGTTTTTCAACTTTACAAATAAATTTGATTCTTACCAAATCGTTAACCAATATATCTTCAATTTCCTTTGTAATCCACAATCGGGAGCGTCTTCCAGGCTCATTAAGGTTCGAACGACGAACAATATATCTCCCCATTTCTTCTATATGGTCATGCATGTTCAAGAACCCATCTTTAGAAATAGTTACGAGAGATTTGTTCTGAAGAACAGTCAAACCGTGTATAGCGTGAAATCCACGGCTTTCAAGCGCTATGATTGCTTCTTCTTTCATCAAACCTTTCAATAGGCATGCAACATCTAGGAATATTTCCTTGCAATCGGTATCTAGACCCATATAGCTTAACTCTAGCTTTTGTAGAGTTTCATCCAATGGAATTTTTTCAAGTCTTGCGAGGGTATCTATCCATACATGCTCCTTAGCATTACAAAGAAACGCACCCAAAACTGTGATTGTTAAGGGGAGACCAGCAGCATAACTTATAACGTTTCTTGATAGGTCTTCGTACCCAGGATTTGGACTCTGATTCCCAAATGCACACCTACTCAAGAGGCAAATTGCTTCGTCATCTGTTAATAGATTGACATCGTGAATATTGGAGTTCGCTACTTTGTGTGCTACCAACACTTGCTCATCTCTTGTTGTGATGATAATTCTACTTCCCTTATTAAACCAATTAAGCTCACCCGCTAACGCCTTAAGTTGGTCTACATGATCCACATCATCCAGAACAACAAGAACCTTTCTACAACTCATCATCTTTTTTATCATCTTTTTCCCATCATGAACATTACTTATTTTGATGTCCTGGGCATTTAACACATCTTTAAGGACTTGTTTCTGTAATTTCTTCAAACGGGATAAATTGGGATTTGAATTTTCCCTAACATTCTCAACAAAACTGCTACCTTCGAACCGAAAGGATATTCGATCAAAAACAGCTCTTGCCAAAGTTGTCTTCCCACCACCTCCCATCCCCTTGATTCCTATCATTCGAACGTCATCAATATTTGTATCTAATGATGAAACAACATCCCTTATTCGAGCCTCCATGCCAATTAATTTTTCATCGACGCTGAAATTGATGGATCGCAACTCTAGTGAGATCTCTTCAACAATTTTTTGGATAAATTTAGCTTCATGCCTGTGTATTTAAAGAAGACAAAATTAGCTAGCCCAAAATCCCACATGAACAATTCATTTAAATTCAGATTTATAACATACATATGAATATGAAGTAATTAAGAGAGTCATGTAATCATATCACATGTTTTATCTTTCAACAGGGACTCAGGTTTGATTTTGAATTTGACAACACAACATGATCTCCCATGGATGACCGTTTCACATCATAGGATAATGGTAGATTACCAAGAATCAATACGAAATAATATGGCAGAAATATTATATATGGATGAATTACCCATCTACAGTGTTCTTCAATCCAAACCCAGAAAGATTGGCTGCTTCTTTTAGAGCCTCTCTCCATTTTTCAGCAGCCTCTTTCTTTTCTTGTTTAGCAAAAGCTTTTCCAAATTCCCCACTTTGGTTGCGGACTTCAGTGGGTTCTACATCATAGAAGACGGGATAAGCAGTATGCTCAGTCACCATCTGGCACTCCATAATCTTTACAAGTTCATCCAAGCACCAAGATGAAGATGCATAGTTCCTGGAGAAAACAATTATATAGAATTTTGAGTCTTCAATGGATTYGATGAGCTCATCATCGATCCTCTCCCCTTTCTTGATTCTCTCGTCATCTTTGTAAGTGTGGATGCTTTTGTGCTGAAGAGCATGATAGAGATGATCAACGAATGTCTTACGAGTGTCTTCACCTCGAAAACTCAAAAAAACATCATACTTAAATATAGTCTGAGCGGATGAAGTCGAAGAAGACGCCATTACAGTTATGCTATATGTTGCTTGGTGATTAGCTATGCTAACTCTGCAAGAAGTGGTGAAACAGTAAAGCAAGGAGCAAACGAAGGAGAAATAAAGCACTATTAATTAATATAATATTTTTTTAGTAGAACAAAAGACACTATTAATTAATATAATAATTTTTTAAATATAAATAAAGACTCCCTATTTGGTCAAAAAGATGCTTAAGACAGTGGCAATTAATATAATAATTTTTTAAATATAAATAAACACACTATTAATTAATATAATAAATTTTTAAATATAAATAAAAACTCTATTATTTGATCAAAAAGATGCTTAAGACTAGTTCTCGAGCACTAACATATTTTTTTCTTCTTTATATATTTAAATAATTTCAATAAAAATATTAATACAATTTTATTAAAAAAAAACAAGGAAATAGTAAAAAAGCAGTGATACTAATTTCAAACATATGTAAAATCAGAAATGCACAAAAGAAATCTAAGTTAAAAAGCATGGCCGTAGTAAGCCTGATCATGAGATGCATCCCCCGAAGGAACTGGACATGATAATTTTTCATCATTCGGCGGAGGATCCAACTATAGGAGAACCAGGAACGGAGAGCTTTCCCCCCAACCCTGTTCAGCAAGTGGAACGCATTAGTTGTCCGCTGTCAGGTTGGGAGCCCCCCAATGACTCAAAAGCCGATCACACTGAAATTTTGGTAACCGTCTAAAAAGGCTTAATTTAACCTTTTTTCAACTTTAAATCATGAACCTAAAAGAAAAAGAACTTGGCTTTCTCTGCTTACCAAAGACGGTCCGAACCTTATACATCTCTATGTGAAACACACGGAACTGGAGTAATTATTACACTAATTTCAAGATAATCTACTTAATTATCACAATATATATATATATATATATATATATATATATATATATATATATATATAGGGGTGAGTTCAAATAAAAACCACTCAATTTGTAAAAACCGTGAAAACCTCATTCAACCAATCATAATTTTTCATTTTGTTATTTTTTTGTAATTATGAGAGGTTGATTAACCATTTTTATTGTGGAGGGTGTTAATCATGGATATTATCATCTTCATTATTTTAATTTTAGAGAAATACATGAACAATTCCATTAAATTTTTATTAAGTAGTATATGAAACAATTTTATAACCACATATGAAACAACTTCATCAAAAAAAGTATTATATGAAACAATTTCATAAAAAAAATTATAAGATTAACGATGGATGAGAGTAGTTTTTACGGTTTTTACAAATTGGAGTGGTTTTCATTTGATCGGTCATATATATATATATATA